>NC_034202.2:27705467-27760467 GCF_002021735.2 Oncorhynchus kisutch
TGTGGATCTGTGTAATCTGAGGGAAATATGTCTCTCTAATATGGTCATACATTGGGCAGGAGGTTAGGAAGTGCAGCTCAGTTTCCACCTCATTTTTTGGGCAGTGTGCACATAGCCTGTCTTCTCTTGAGAGCCATGTCTGCCTACGGCCTTTCTCAATAGCAAGGCTATGCTCACTGAGTCTGTACATAGTCAAAGCTTTCCTTAATTTTGGGTCAGTCTCAGTGGTCAGGTATTCTGCCGCTGTGTACTCTCTGTGTAGGGCCAAATAGCATTCTAGTTTGCTCTGTTTTTTGTTAATTCTTTCCAATGTGTCAAGTAATTATCTTTTTGTTTTCTCATGATTTGGTTGGGTCTAATTGTGCTGCTGTCCTGGGGCTCTGTAGGGTGTGTTTGTGTTTGTGAACAGAGCCCCAGGACCAGCTTGCTTAGGGGACTCTTCTCCAGGTTCATCTCTCTGTAGGTGATGGCTTTGTTTTGGAAGGTTTGGGAATCGCTTCCTTTTAGGTGGTTGTAGAATTTAACAGCTCTTTTCTGGATTTTGATAATTAGCTGGCCTAATTCTGATCTGCATGCATTATTTGGTGTTCTACGTTGTACACAGAGGATATTTTTGCAGAACTCTGCATGCAGAATCTCAATTTGGTGTTTGTCCCATTTTGTGAATTCTTGGTTGGTGAGTGGACCCCTGACATTACAACCATAAAGGGCAATGGGTTCTATAACTGATTCAAGTATTTTTTAGCCAGATCCTAATTGGTATGTTGAATTTTATGTTCCTTTTGATGGCTCTCTCACTGCTATATCTTTCATATCTCTATCTCTCCATCTCTCACTGCTCTATCTCTTTCATATCTCTATCGCTCACTGCTCGATCTCTCTCCTCTATCTCTCAATCTCTCTCACTCCATCTCTCACTGCTCTATATCTCTATCTCTCTATCTCTCACTGATCTATTTCTCTCATCTTTCATATCTCTCTATCTCCCTTGTGTCTCATGTCTCTAATATCTCTATCTCTTTCATCTATCTCTCTATCTCTCTCTCTCTCTCGTCTCTCTATCTCTCATCTCTCTATCTCTCTCTCTCGTCTCTCTCTCTCTCTCTCTCTCTCTCTCTCTCTCTCTCTCGTCTCTCTATCTCTCTCTCTCATCTCTCTATCTCTCTCTCTCGTCTCTCTATCGCTCTCCTCTCTCTCTCAATCTCTCTCTCTCCATCTCTCACTGCTCTATATCTCTAACTCTCTCTCGTCTCTCTATCTCTCTCCTCTCTCTCTCAATCTCTCTCTCTCCATCTCTCACTGCTCTATATCTCTATCTCTCTTGCCTCTCATCTGTCTAATATCTCTATCTCTTTCATCTATCCATCTCTCACTGATCTATCTCCCTTGTCTCTCATCTCTCTCTCTTTCTCTCGTCTCTCTACCACTCTCTCTCTCTCTCTCTCTCTCTCTCTCTCTCTCTCGTCTCTATATCTCTCTCTCTCTCGTCTTTATATCTCTCTCTCTCGTCACTCTCTCTCTATCTCGTCTCTCTTTTCTCTCTCTCTCGTCTCTCTATCACTCTCTCTCGTCTCTCTATCTTTCTCTCTATCTCTCGTCTCTCTATCACTCTCTCTCGTCTCTATCTCTCTCGTCTCTCTATCACTCTCTCTCGTCTCTCTCTCATCTCTCTATCTCTCTCGTCACTCTCTCTCTATCTCGTCTCTCTATCGCTCTCTCTCGTCTCTCTATCACTCTCTCTCGTCTCTCTATCTCTCTCTCTATCTCTCGTCTCTCTATCACTCTCTCTCGTCTCTCTATCACTCTCTCTCGTCTCTCTATCTCTCTCGTCTCTCTATCACTCTCTCTCGTCTCTCTATCTCTCTCGTCTCTCTATCACTCTCTCTCATCTCTCTATCTCTCACCTCTCTTTTCATTTTCTCCTCTTTTGAAGCCCTGTGTTTTTGTTGGGAAAGTGTCACTCTTGCTTAGACTGATTGGCCTGTTTGATAACAGCCCCTTCCTGTCTCACTGCCATGTTTCAAAAACACAAGAAGAATGGAAGAGAGAGTTAGACTTCCTTTTCTCTTCTCTTCTCTAGTCTCCCTCCCTCCCTCTCATTCCCCTCCCTCCCTCCCTCCCTCCCTCCCTCCCTCCCTCCCTCCCTCCCTCCCTCCCTCCCTCCCTCCCTCCCTCCCTCCCTCCCTCCCACCCTCCCTCCCACCCAGCTGTAACAAGAGACACCCCTTTTCCCTTTATCTGACTGAGGGACAGTGTCATTGGATAGCCCTGAGCAGTTTGTTTTGTGTCCAGGATTGACCAGCGTGGCGAGTGTGAGGGTGATCTCAGCTGGTCTCGTGGGCTGGGGTCATCTTACTCTGCTGCTTCTCTTGTCTTTGTTCCTCTTGTTGCTTCGTGTGGACACCTTCTACTCTCTTGAACAGCAGGGTCATTGTTGCAAATAATGTACCACCTTTTTGTTCTTTATGAAGGTTCATTTGCAGGAAGACATTTCTCACAACTCTATGTCTGTAATGAGATCATTTGTGACATTTTCAATCACATCAAAAGTAAAAAATAAAAACAAATGTGTGCACAAACATTTTTGCACATGGGAGTTTTTTCCCCCATGTGTTTGAGTATACTGATACTGATGACGGTGATGTGACTGCTCTATGGCTGAGACCCTCTGTCCTGTTGAGTCTGAGCTCTGAGCTCAATACTGCCCCTTTTGGGAACATAAGGAACAGCAGCTAGACCACAGACAATACTGAAATATGAGACCCCTCACTGAACGTAGATAGGACATTCTGTTTTGTGTTTTCTTAAAAGTTCACTCTGTCTCATCATGTTTATTATCAGAATGGGTTATACCATTATCGTCAGCCAGGTATACGTACAGTAACCCTGTTCAAGGTGGGCCTGTGTTTGACATGACTAGTATCTCTATCTCTGGAACAGAAGAGCAGGCTATATTTATGGATCAGAGAAGTGGCTGAAGCTCCCAGGTTCTGTCTCTTTTTCCTGCTGACGGCTCAGAAAATGTTCAATCTCTTTGTCCTCCAGCTGAAATATCCTCCCAGTTCCAGCCATCAGGAATGAATGTCCCATAAATCATGCCCCTAAGAGAGACAGGAGCTCCACACTGACCACTCACACTGAGGCTGCCTGCCGCACGGAACACTCTGGAACATACACAATACCAGACCAGAGGATGAATACAGAAATGCACTATGACGTGTGCACAGATGCAAACACAAAGGTTCCCACTCCACATGGGTGTAACATAGCTAATCACGTTGACAGAACCCCCTGTCATACACACCAGATACATGTCACTCCCATGTCTCTCCCACGTCTCTCCCATGTCACTCCCATGTCTCTCCCATGTCTCTCCCATGTCACTCCCACATCTCTCCCATGTCTCTCCCATGTCTCTCCCATGTCTCTCCCATGTCACTCCCATGTCTCTCACACGTCTCTCCCATGTCACTCCCATGTCTCTCCCATGTCACTCCCACGTCTCGCACACGTCTCGCACACGTCTCTCCCATGTCTCTCCCATGTCACTCCCACGTCTCTCCCATGTCACTCCCATGTCTCTCTCATGTCACTCCCATGTCACTCCCATGTCTGTCACGTCTCTCCCATGTCTCTCCCATGTCACTCCCATGTCACTCCCATGTCTCTCACATGTCACTCCCATGTCACTCCCATGTCTGTCACGTCTCTCCCATGTCTCTCCCATGTCACTCCCATGTCTGTCACGTCTCTCCCATGTCACTCCCATGTCACTCCCATGTCTGTCACGTCTCTCCCATGTCTCTCTATGTCTGTCACGTCTCTCCCATGTCTCTCCCGTGTCACTCCCATGTCTGTCACGTCTCTCCCATGTCTCTTCCATGTCTGTCACGTCTCTCCCATGTCTCTCCCATGTCACTCCCATGTCTGTCACGTCTCTCCCATGTCTCTCCCATGTCTGTCACGTCTCTCCCATGTCACCCCCATGTCACTCCCATGTCTTTCCCATGTCTCTCCCATGTCACTCCCATGTCTCTCCCATGTCTCTCCCATGTCACTCCCATGTCGCTCCCATGTCTGTCACGTCTCTCCCATGTCTCTCCCATGTCTCTCCCATGTCTGTCACGTCTCTCCCATGTCACCCCCATGTCACTCCCATGTCTTTCCCATGTCTCTCCCATGTCACTCCCATGTCTCTCCCATGTCTCTCCCATGTCACTCCCATGTCGCTCCCATGTCTGTCACGTCTCTCCCATGTCTCTCCCATGTCTCTCCCATGTCACTCCCACATCTCTCCCATGTCTCTCCCATGTCTCTCCCACGTCTCTCACATGTCTCTCCCATGTCTCTCCCATGTCTCTCCCATGTCACTCCCACGTCTCTCCCACGTCTCTCCCATGTCTCTCCCATGTCGCTCCCATGTCACTCCCATGTCACTCCCATGTCTCTCCCATGTCACTCCCATGTCACTCCCATGTCTGTCATGTCTCTCCCATGTCTCTCCCATGTCACTCCCATGTCACTCCCATGTCACCCCCATGTCTCTCCCATGTCACTCACATGTCTCTCCCATGTCACTCACATGTCTCTCCCATGTCACTCACATATCTCTCCCATGTCACTCCCATGTCTCTCCCATGTCACTCCCATGTCACTCCCATGTCTGTCATGTCTCTCCCATGTCTCTCCCATGTCACTCCCATGTCACTCCCATGTCACCCCCATGTCTCTCCCATGTCACTCACATGTCTCTCCCATGTCACTCACATGTCTCTCCCATGTCACTCACATATCTCTCCCATGTCACTCCCATGTCTCTCCCATGTCACTCCCATGTATCTCCCATGTCATCCCCATGTCACTCCCATGTCTCTGGGTATAGGAGAGAAACATCATTGATTAGGCCACACTAGGCTACATTGTCAGATAACCAGCTGGTCAAACACAATACAGCTCTGGGCAGCTCTGCTCTGTGGATGAAATTAAATGCAGCTCTGCTCTGTGGATGAAATTAAATGCAGCTCTGCTCTGTGGATGAAATTAAATGCAGCTCTGCTTTGTGGATGAAATTAAATGTCTCAGAGCGAAGTAACAAGATACTTTGTCTGGCTTCTCAGTGTCAACTTTTCCTCCCTCTGTCAAGGAAAGCCTGCTCTAACTCACGGCAGCTCCATGTCTGAGACCACAACATTGTGATAGATATCAGCACAAGCTGCAGTCCTCAGCCACACGAGTCAGACAGGGACAGCCCTCTCTGTCCCAGGGTGCACCACTGCCTCAGGATCGTTCACACAGGAAATGGACATGAAAGGCAGACCTGTCCTTACAGAAAAACCACATAATTTCACGGGGAAATCATGTGAAAATGTAATTTTGGAACACTTCACATGTTATCACATTAACTTCACATAAGATCACATGATCACATGAAAACATGTGACATTCATCTGCTTTTCCCGTCAGTGTGTCACAAACGAAAGCAGCCCACTGTGGAAGAAGAGGACAAGCCACATTATCTGAGTATGACATAAAAACATGTACTGTACAGTAGGAGGCCTTTTCTCTGATGCTCTGGCCCTTTCCTTAGTCTGACCTCTTTGGAGCCCTATCTGTGAATGGGTCGAGAGAGAGAGAGGTTAGTCAGGTGAAGAGGAGAGAGAGAGAGAGAGAGAGAGGTTAGTCAGGTGGAGAGAGAGAGAGAGAGAGAGAGAGAGAGAGAGAGAGAGAGAGAGAGAAGGAGGTGGTTTATTGTTTATTTCACTTTATATATTATCTACCTCACTTGCTTTGGCAATGTTAACACATGTTTCCCATGCCAATAAAGCCCCTTGAATTGAATTGAATGGAATTGAGAGAGGTTAGTCAGGTGAAGGGGAGAGAGGGAGAGAGGTTAGTCAGGTGAAGGGGAGAGAGGGAGAGAGGTTAGTCAGGTGAAGGGGAGAGAGGGAGAGAGGTTAGTCAGGTGAAGGGGAGAGAGGGAGAGAGGTTAGTCAGGTGAAGGGGAGAGAGAGGTTAGTCAGGTGAAGAGGAGAGAGAGGTTAGTCAGGTGAAGAGGAGAGAGAGAGGTTAGTCAGGTGAAGAGGAGAGAGAGAGAGAGCGAGAGAGAGAGAGAGAGAGAGGTTAGTCAGGTGATGAGGAGAGAGAGGTTAGTCAGGTGAAGAGGAGAGAGAGAGAGAGAGGTTAGTCAGGTGAAGAGGAGAGAGAGAGAGAGAGGTTAGTCAGGTGAAGAGGAGAGAGAGGTTAGTCAGGTGAAGAGGAGAGAGAGAGAGAGAGGTTAGTCAGGTGAAGGGGAGAGAGAGAGAGAGGTTAGGCAGGTGAAGAGGAGAGAGAGAGAGAGAGAGAGATAGAGAGAGAGAGAGAGAGGTTAGCCAGGTGAAGAGGAGAGAGAGAGAGGTTAGTCAGGTGAAGAGGAGAGAGAGGTTAGTCAGGTGAAGAGGAGAGAGAGAGAGAGAGAGAGGTTAGTCAGGTGAAGAGGAGAGAGAGGTTAGTCAGGTGAAGAGGAGAGAGGGAGAGAGGTTAGTCCGGTGAAGTGGAGAGAGAGAGAGAGAGAGGTTAGTCAGGTGAAGAGGAGAGAGAGAGAGGTTAGTCAGGTGAAGAGGAGAGAGAGGTTAGTCAGGTGAAGAGGAGAGAGAGAGGTTAGTCAGGTGAAGAGGAGAGAGAGGTTAGTCAGGTGAAGAGGAGAGAGAGAGAGGTTAGTCAGGTGAAGAGGAGAGAGAGAGAGAGGTTAGTCAGGTGAAGAGGAGAGAGAGAGTTTGTTTATAGGAGACGTAGAGTGCAAGGCGTCCATCTTTAGACCTTTAGTCCAGCTAATGGGATTCCATCCAGCATAATGACCCACAGATCCTGTTGGTAATGAGATGGGGGAATTGCCTGCTCTTGGTACCAGATGATACTGTATTAACGGAGAGGACAGGCACAACGGACGGGGAGCCCCTCCACCTCCCATCATTTTTCATCCGGCTGACATCCGAATGGGCTGGAGCGTTGGAGAGGGGATTGATTTCAAATGAGCCTCAAAATGATGCCTAATGAAAACCTGTAAAGACACTTTCAGCTCTAAATACCAAACTCTCTGCAGCCAGCAGAAGGTAGACACTTTCTATCATGGAGCGGTTTGACAGTGGAGAGAAAATGGTTTTGAAGGGATGTTGAAGGTATAGGTTTTTTTGTGACAGTGTATGAAATAGTGTGTTTGTTCCCGTGTGAGTGTCCACATGCATTTGTGACAGATTGGTTGCATGTTCAATGCACTGTCTTTGGACCACAAGTCTTCTGGGAACGGCGATGAGGAGAATATCTGAGTCAGCTCCAGTCTTTGGTGGCGCTCATTGATATGTAAACGCCTGGCACCTCCTTACCGTTCTGTGTGGTGAGCACTACTTAGGATCAAAGAGGCACCTCCTTCCCGTTCTGTGTGGTGAGCACTACTTAGGATCAAAGAGGCACCTCCTTCCCGTTCTGTGTGGTGAGCACTACTTAGGATCAAAGAGGCACCTCCTTCCCGTTCTGTGTGGTGAGCACTACTTAGGATCAAAGAGGCACCTCCTTCCCTTTCTGTGTGGTGAGCACTACTTAGGATCAAAGAAGCACCTCCTTCCCTTTCTGTGCGGTGAGCACTACTTAGGATCAAAGAGGCACCTCCTTCCCGTTCTGTGCGGTGAGCACTACTTAGGATCAAAGAGGCACCTCCTTCCCTTTCTGTGTGGTGAGCACTACTTAGGATCAAAGAGGCACCTCCTTCCCGTTCTGTGTGGTGAGCACTACTTAGGATCAAAGAGGCACCTCCTTCCCTTTCTGTGCGGTGAGCACTACTTAGGATCAAAGAGGCACCTCCTTCCCTTTCTGTGTGGTGACCACTACTTAGGATCAAAGAGGCACCTCCTTCACCTTTCTGTGCGGTGAGCACTACTTAGGATCAAAGAGGCACCTCCTTCCCGTTCTGTGTGGTGAGCACTACTTAGGATCAAAGAGGCACCTCCTTCCCTTTCTGTGTGGTGACCACTACTTAGGATCAAAGAGGCACCTCCTTCCCTTTCTGTGTGGTGAGCACTACTTAGGATCAAAGAGGCACCTCCTTCCCTTTCTGTGCGGTGAGCACTACTTAGGATCAAAGAGGCACCTCCTTCCCTTTCTGTGCGGTGAGCACTACTTAGGATCAAAGAGGCACCTCCTTCCCTTTCTGTGTGGTGAGCACTACTTAGGATCAAAGAGGCACCTCCTTCCCGTTCTGTGTGGTGAGCACTACTTAGGATCAAAGAGGCACCTCCTTCCCTTTCTGTGTGGTGAGCACTACTTAGGATCAAAGAGGCACCTCCTTCCCTTTCTGTGTGGTGAGCACTACTTAGGATCAAAGAGGCACCTCCTTCCCGTTCTGTGTGGTGAGCACTACTTAGGATCAAAGAGGCACCTCCTTCCCTTTCTGTGTGGTGAGCACTACTTAGGATCAAAGAGGCACCTCCTTCCCGTTCTGTGTGGTGAGCACTACTTAGGATCAAAGAGGCACCTCCTTCCCGTTCTGTGTGGTGAGCACTACTTAGGATCAAAGAGGCACCTCCTTCCCGTTCTGTGTGGTGAGCACTACTTAGGATCAAAGAGGCACCTCCTTCCCTTTCTGTGTGGTGAGCACTACTTAGGATCAAAGAAGCACCTCCTTCCCTTTCTGTGCGGTGAGCACTACTTAGGATCAAAGAGGCACCTCCTTCCCTTTCTGTGTGGTGAGCACTACTTAGGATCAAAGAAGCACCTCCTTCCCTTTCTGTGCGGTGAGCACTACTTAGGATCAAAGAGGCACCTCCTTCCCGTTCTGTGTGGTGAGCACTACTTAGGATCAAAGAGGCACCTCCTTCCCGTTCTGTGTGGTGAGCACTACTTAGGATCAAAGAGGCACCTCCTTCCCGTTCTGTGTGGTGAGCACTACTTAGGATCAAAGAGGCACCTCCTTCCCTTTCTGTGCGGTGAGCACTACTTAGGATCAAAGAGGCACCTCCTTCCCTTTCTGTGCGGTGAGCACTACTTAGGATCAAAGAGGCACCTCCTTCCCTTTCTGTGTGGTGAGCACTACTTAGGATCAAAGAGGCACCTCCTTCCCTTTCTGTGCGGTGAGCACTACTTAGGATCAAAGAGGCACCTCCTTCCCTTTCTGTGCGGTGAGCACTACTTAGGATCAAAGAGGCACCTCCTTCCCGTTCTGTGTGGTGAGCACTACTTAGGATCAAAGAGGCACCTCCTTCCCTTTCTGTGCGGTGAGCACTACTTAGGATCAAAGAGGCACCTCCTTCCCGTTCTGTGTGGTGAGCACTACTTAGGATCAAAGAGGCACCTCCTTCCCTTTCTGTGTGGTGACCACTACTTAGGATCAAAGAAGCACCTCCTTCCCTTTCTGTGTGGTGAGCACTACTTAGGATCAAAGAAGCACCTCCTTCCCTTTCTGTGCGGTGAGCACTACTTAGGATCAAAGAGGCACCTCCTTCCCTTTCTGTGCGGTGAGCACTACTTAGGATCAAAGAGGCACCTCCTTCCCTTTCTGTGTGGTGAGCACTACTTAGGATCAAAGAGGCACCTCCTTCCCTTTCTGTGCGGTGAGCACTACTTAGGATCAAAGAGGCACCTCCTTCCCTTTCTGTGCGGTGAGCACTACTTAGGATCAAAGAGGCACCTCCTTCCCGTTCTGTGTGGTGAGCACTACTTAGGATCAAAGAGGCACCTCCTTCCCTTTCTGTGCGGTGAGCACTACTTAGGATCAAAGAGGCACCTCCTTCCCGTTCTGTGTGGTGAGCACTACTTAGGATCAAAGAGGCACCTCCTTCCCTTTCTGTGTGGTGACCACTACTTAGGATCAAAGAAGCACCTCCTTCCCTTTCTGTGTGGTGAGCACTACTTAGGATCAAAGAAGCACCTCCTTCCCTTTCTGTGTGGTGAGCACTACTTAGGATCAAAGAGGCACCGCTGTAAACCACTCAAAGGGAGCCAGGCACTCTGATGGACATTAATGTGTCTGTGATAAGAGGAAGAGAAAGACGCGGCCATCTTACGAAAAACAGACGTTTAGAGTCCAGAACAAGAGGTGAACCACGACAAAGTCTTGACGATTGCTTTCAAATATCCTGGAAATCACACCAGGGTAAAAATGCAAAGTTATTTCCAATGAATGCACAATTACATGCAGTTTTTGGCCAGTTGAATATGGTGCTAGTTACATTGAATTAAATGGTGTTAAGTCTATACAACCATCATGTCCATAATGGCATGGTCCTTGACAGCTCATAATTCATGACAAATGACCATCCAATGTCATCACGCAGTGCTACAGTGTCAAAGTGTCTCTCTTCAATGTCACAGAACAGTCTGTTATAAACACTTCAGCCTTTAAATACTCTACTCCTTAAATCACCAGAAAGAGTTGAATTGTCTTGACAGGACGTGTCCACATCATGATCCCATTGGCCTTGCCCTGTCTGGCTATAGGTCTCCACCTCCAACACCCAAGCTTTGCGTGGGTTCAGAAACTATAGTTCTATAGATCTCTCTATCTCTTTCTCTATCTCTCTCTCTAATTCAATTCAATTCAATTCAAGGGCTTTATTGGCATGGGAAACATGTGTTAACATTGCCAAAGCAAGTGAGGTAGACAACATACAAAGTGAATATATAAAGTGAAAAACAACAAAAATTAACAGTAAACATTACACATCTCTCTCTCTCTCTATCTATCTGTCTATCTATCTTTCTTTCTTTCTATCTATCTATCTATCTATCTATCTATCTATCTATCTATCTATCTATCTATCTATCTATCTATCTATCTATCTATCTATCTATCTATCTATCTATCTATCTATCTATCTATCTATCTATCTATCTATCTATCTATCTATCTATCTATCTATCTATCTATCTATCTATCTATCTATCCATCTCTCTCTCTCTCTCTCTCTCTCTCTCTCTCTCTCTCTCTCTGTCTCACTCTCTCTCTCTCTCTGTCTCACTCTCTCTCTCTCTCTCTGTCTCTCTTTCAATTCAAGGGGCTTTATTGGCATGGGAAACATATGTTTATATTGCCAAAGCAAGTGAAATACATAAATCTCTCTCTCTTTTTCTCTCTCTCTCTCTCTCTCTCTCTCTCTCTCTCTCTCTCTCTCTCTCTCTCTCTCTCTGTCAGAGCCTCTCCACTCCTCCAACTTCCATTCCTTTCCTCACAGCAATTAACACTTCATTAAGATACATCTTTAATCATTTTCCCTTTCAATTCCAACTCTCTTCTTCTGGGCCCTCCGGTGGGTTGTACTCATTGTTTTGGGAGGGAATTAATGACTGACAATTTAAATGTATTTTTCTTCATTACTTCTTTGTTATTGCCTCCCCCCCCCCCCCCCCCCATGAACCCCCCCCCCCCCCCCCACAGAGGTAAACAGGTATTTTCATAAATATGTAAAGACATAATAGGGGTGTTACTGCTACAGTATATTACATTAGGTACAGTGTTGTTACTGCTACAGTGTATTACATTAGGTACAGTGTTGTTACTGCTACAGTGTATTACATTAGGTACAGTGTTGTTACTGCTACAGTGTATTACATTAGGTACAGTGTTGTTACTGCTACAGTGTCTTACATTAGGTACAGTGATGTTACTGCTACAGTGTATTACATTAGGTACAGTATATTACATTAGGTACAGTGTTGTTACTGCTACAGTGTATTACATTAGGTACAGTGTTGTTACTGCTACAGTGTATTACATTAGGTACAGTATATTACATTAGGTACAGTGTTGTTACTGCTACAGTGTATTACATTAGGTACAGTGTTGTTACTGCTACAGTGTATTACATTAGGTACAGTGTTGTTACTGCTACAGTATATTACATTAGGTACAGTGTATTACATTAGGTACAGTATATTACATTAGGTACAGTGTTGTTACTGCTACAGTGTATTACATTAGGTACAGTGTTGTTTCTGATGTAATATACTGTACATGCACCATTTGCGAGGCTGAATTAGTTATTCGATTTCCCTGCCAAATTGGGCAGGTTTTGTTTAAGCAGGTTTTGAAAAGGCTTTTTAAGACTTGTCAGTGTTTAGCATTCATATCGCCTGCCTTTAAAAAGTATTACAGTGTGAACACAAACAACAACAGCAGTACATTTTGACATATGGATCCATGGTGGGTGTGTGATGAACGACAGTTATACTGAGGACTACGAGGGTCTCCTCTATCGAGGGTTGAGGTTGGCATTGGGTTGGGGCCCGGGGGTGTAGTCTTAGGGACATCTGGCAGAGTGAGCAGGCCAGGGGAGTGCCTGGCACAGCCCTAGAGGACACAGGGAGCACGACGGGCACCCCACAGAAAGCCTAAAACACACTGCCATTCTCACAAACCCCCCAATCATTCCCTAAATGTCACTGTTAGAGGGAGGGAAATAAATGTCAATCTTAGCCGGCAGCATCTTAATCGGGGCGGCAGGGTAGCCTAGTGGTTAGAGCGTTGGACTAGTAACCGGAAGGTTGCAAGTTCAAATCCCCGAGCTGAACAGGCAGGTAACCCACTGTTCCTAGGCTGTCATTGAAAATAAGAATTTGTACTTAACTGACTTGCCTAGTTAAATAAAATAAATAAAATGACTACTGTAAACCTGCCTGATGCTACAACTTGAACTAGCTTTTTATTGGTCTCAGATTGGCATTATATACACTATTTCCTTATTTTTAATTCATTTGATAGTCTAGAAATATTCTTATTTAGCCTATTAAGTTTATTATTTAGAAGAGTGAAATGAAGGAGATTGTTTAAGGCCGACGCTCTTCTCAGTCTCAGGTGACAATGAATCAAACTGGGATTGGGAGTCTAGACTTTGCCACAGAGCTGCAGTGTTGGGGTAGTGTTGGGGTAGTTCTGGGGTAGTGTTGGGGTAGTGCTGGGGTAGTGCTGGGGTAGTGTTGGGGTAGTACTGGGGCAGTGCTGGGGGGTAGTGCTGGGGCAGTGCTGGGGCAGTGCTGGGGTAGTGTTGGGGTAGTGCTGGGGTAGTGCTGGGTTAGTGCTGGGTTAGTGCTGGGCTAGTGCTGGGGTAGGGGCTAGCATATTTGTCATTAGTGTGGATTTGCATGTACCTGGTTGAGCGCGGGGGGCCGGAGGGGGGAAATTGGCCAAAAGCACAGCTGTACTGCCTGCTTCACTGATTGCCTTGCCTTCCTCTGCCTCATTTATCTTCATTTCTTCCCAATTACACCAAATTAGCAATAGTCTCAGTTGCATTACCAACTTAATCCCCGTCTTTTTCGCGGACGGCATTATGCAGTGGCAGATGATTCCTTGGCGGGAGTCAGGGTAAACAGCCATGAAAATGCCACCCCGGCAGATGGCGAGGCCCACAAGAAATATGACAAACAGAGTGCCAGCGTGCCGCCCTCTGCTCACACCCGCTACAAGCTGTTATTGTGCTCCCGGATAGTGTGTGTGTGGGTGTCCATGTGTGCGTGTGTGCGTGCGTGAGTGTGTGCGTGTGTGCGTGTGTGCGTGAGTGTGTGCGTGCGTGCGTGCGTGCGTGAGTGCGTGAATGTGCGTGAGTGTGTGTGTGTGAATGTGCGTGAGTGTGTGAGTGTGTGTGTGTGAATGTGCGTGAGTGTGTGTGTGCGTGTGTGCGTGCGTGAGTGTGTGAGTGTGTGTGAATGTGCGTGAGTGTGTGAGTGTGTGTGTGTGTGTGTGTGTGTGTGTGTGTGAATGTGCGTGCGTATCCTCTCCTATGCAGTATGAAAGGTGGTCCAGTAAAACACAGATCATCTCCTCTGTTCCCAACCTGGTGAACAGTAATGGTTTCTTTGAAGAAGGGAATGAGTTGTTTGACCTCTTCGTCAGCTGCTAGTAATATGATTAAGAAATAACCCTGTAAATTCAATCACCTCAATTAATATTGAGCAACTCACATAGGAAGGGCCATCATTAACTTAACAACTTAATTCTCTGTCTATCTGTCTGTCTGTCTGTCTGTCTGTCTGTCTGTCTGTCTGTCTGTCTGTCTGTCTGTCTGTCTGTCTGTCTGTCTGTCTGTCTGTCTGTCTGTCTGTCTGTCTGTCTGTCTGTCTGTCTGTCTGTATGTCTGTCTGTCTGTCTGTCTGTCTGTCTGTCAGACAGGATGATATCTGATAGAAGAATATCAGACAGGAGGGTATCAGACAGGAGGATATCAGACAGGAGGATATCTGACAGGATGATATCAGACAGGATGATATCTGACAGAAGGATATCAGACAGGATGAAATCTGATAGAAGAATATCAGACAGGAGGGTATCCGACAGAAGGATATCAGACAGGATGATATCTGACAGAAGGATATCAGACAGGATGATATCTGACAGAAGGATATCAGACAGGATGATGTCTGACAGAAGGATATCAGACAGGATCATATATGATAGAAGAATATCAGACAGGAGGGAATATATCAACAAAGACTGATAGAATAAAATCACTGAGTGGACAAAACTTTAGGAACACCTGCTCTTTCCATGACATAGACTGACCAGGTAAAAAGCTATGATCAGGTTAAAGAAAGATTTTTATGTCTTGAGACAATTGAGACATGGATTGTGTATGTGTGCCATTCAGAAGGTGAATGGGAAAGACAACATATTGAAGTGCCTTTGAACGTGTATGGTAGTAGGTGCCAGGGGCACCGGTTGGAGTTTGCCAAGAACTGCTACGCCGCTCAACACTTTCCCGTGTGTATCAAGAATGGTCCCCCACCCAAAGATATCCAGCCACTTGACACAACTGTGGGAAACATTGGAGTCAACATGGTCCAGCATCCCTGTGGAATGCTTTCAACACCTTGTCGAGTTCATGCCCCGATGAATTGAGGTTGTTCTGAGAGTCTAGAGTCTAGGGGGGTCTAGGGTCCAGTGTAGTTTAGTGTAGGTTTGGGTTATGGAAGGGAGGGAGAGGAGAGGAGTCTAGGATCCAGTGTAGTTTAGTGTAGGTTTGGATAATGGAAGGGAGGGAAAGAAGAGGAGAGGAGTGGGGTCTAGGGTCCAGTGTAGTTTAGTGTAGGTTTGGGTTATGAAAGGGAGGGAGAGGAGAGGAGTCTAGGATCCAGTGTAGTTTAGTGTAGGTTTGGGTTATGGAAGGGAGGGAGAGGAGAGGAGTCTAGGATCCAGTGTAGTTTAGTGTAGGTTTGGATAATGGAAGGGAGGGAAAGAGAGGAGAGGAGTGGGGTCTAGGATCCAGTGTAGTTTAGTGTAGGTTTGGGTTATGGAAGGGAGGGAGAGGAGAGGAGTGGGGTCTAGGGTCCAGTGTAGTGTAATGTAGGAGCTAGTGGTGTAATTACACAGGGCGTTTTGAAGCATCCTGTTAACCAGCTCTGTCAGTGAGGGGCTAAGGAGATGCACTGTGATGGACACATTCTCTGTCAGTGAGGGGCTAAGGAGATGCACTGTGATGGACACATTCTCTGTCAGTGAGGGGCTAAAGAGATGCACTGTGATGGACACATTCTCTGTCAGTGAGGGGCTAAGGAGATGCACTGTGATGGACACATTCTCTGTCAGTGAGGGGCTAAGGAGATGCACTGTGATGGACACATTCTCTGTCAGTCAGGGGCTAAGGAGATGCACTGGGATGGACACATTCTCTGTCAGTGAGGGGCTAAGGAGATGCACTGTGATGGACACATTCTCTGTCAGTGAGTGGCTAAGGAGATGCACTGTGATGGACACATTCTCTGTCATTCAGGGGCTAAGGAGATGCACTGTGATGGACACATTCTCTGTCAGTGAGGGGCTAAGGAGATGCACTGTGATGGACACATTCTCTGTCAGTGAGGAGCTAAGGAGATGCACTGTGATGGACACATTCTCTGTCAGTGAGGGGCTAAGGAGATGCACTGTGATGGACACATTCTCTGTCAGTGAGGGGCTAAGGAGATGCACTGTGATGGACACATTCTCTGTCAGTGAGGGGCTAAGGAGATGCACTGTGATGGACACATTCTCTGTCAGTGAGGGGCTAAGGAGATGCACTGTGATGGACACATTCTCTGTCAGTGAGGGGCTAAGGAGATGCACTGTGATGGACACATTCTCTGTCAGTGAGGGGCTAAGGAGATGCACTGTGATGGACACATTCTCTGTCAGTGAGGGGCTAAGGATATGCACTGTGATGGACACATTCTCTGTCAGTCAGGGGCTAAGGAGATGCACTGTGATGGACACATTCTCTGTCAGTGAGGGGCTAAGGAGATGCACTGTGATGGACACATTCTCTGTCAGTGAGGGGCTAAGGAGATGCACTGTGATGGACACATTCTCTGTCAGTGAGGGGCTAAGGAGATGCACTGTGATGGACACATTCTCTGTCAGTGAGGGGCTAAGGAGATGCACTGTGATGGACACATTCTCTGTCAGTGAGGGGCTAAGGAGATGCACTGTGATGGACACATTCTCTGTCAGTGAGGGGCTAAGGAGATGCACTGTGATGGACACATTCTCTGTCAGTGAGGGGCTAAGGAGATGCACTGTGATGGACACATTCTCTGTCAGTGAGGGGCTAAGGAGATGCACTGTGATGGACACATTCTCTGTCAGTGAGGGGCTAAGGAGATGCACTGTGATGGACACATTCTCTGTCAGTGAGGGGCTAAGGAGATGCACTGTGATGGACACATTCTCTGTCAGTGAGGGGCTAAGGAGATGCACTGTGATGGACACATTCTCTGTCAGTGAGGGGCTAAGGAGATGCACTGTGATGGACACATTCTCTGTCAGTTAGGGGCTAAGGAGATGCACTGTGATGGACACATTCTCTGTCAGTGAGGGGCTAAAGAGATGCACTGTGATGGACACATTCTCTGTCAGTGAGGGGCTAAGGAGATGCACTGTGATGGACACATTCTCTGTCAGTGAGGGGCTAAGGAGATGCACTGTGATGGACACATTCTCTGTCAGTGAGGGGCTAAGGAGATGCACTGTGATGGACACATTCTCTGTCAGTGAGGGGCTAAGGAGATGCACTGTGATGGACACATTCTCTGTCAGTGAGGGGCTAAGGAGATGCACTGTGATGGACACATTCTCTGTCAGTGAGGGGCTAAGGAGATGCACTGTGATGGACACATTCTCTGTCAGTGAGGGGCTAAGGAGATGCACTGTGATGGACACATTCTCTGTCAGTGAGGGGCTAAGGAGATGCACTGTGATGGACACATTCTCTGTCAGTGAGGGGCTAAGGAGATGCACTGTGATGGACACATTCTCTGTCAGTGAGGGGCTAAGGAGATGCACTGTGATGGACACATTCTCTGTCAGTGAGGGGCTAAGGAGATGCACTGTGATGGACACATTCTCTGTCAGTGAGGGGCTAAGGAGATGCACTGTGATGGACACATTCTCTGTCAGTGAGGGGCTAAGGAGATGCACTGTGATGGACACATTCTCTGTCAGTGAGGGGCTAAGGAGATGCACTGTGATGGACACATTCTCTGTCAGTGAGGGGCTAAGGAGATGCACTGTGATGGACACATTCTCTGTCAGTGAGGGGCTAAGGAGATGCACTGTGATGGACACATTCTCTGTCATTGAGGGGCTAAGGAGATGCACTGTGATGGACACATTCTCTGTCAGTGAGGGGCTAAGGAGATGCACTGTGATGGACACATTCTCTGTCAGTGAGGGGCTAAAGAGATGCACTGTGATGGACACATTCTCTGTCAGTGAGGGGTGAAGGAGATGCACTGTGATGGACACATTCTCTGTCAGTGAGGGGCTAAGGAGATGCACTGTGATGGACACATTCTCTGTCAGTGAGGGGCTAAGGAGATGCACTGTGATGGACACATTCTCTGTCAGTGAGGGGCTAAAGAGATGCACTGTGATGGACACATTCTCTGTCAGTCAGGGGCTAAGGAGATGCACTGTGATGGACACATTCTCTGTCAGTGAGGGGCTAAGGAGATGCACTGTGATGGACACATTCTCTGTCAGTGAGGGGCTAAGGAGATGCACTGTGATGGACATATTCTCTGTCAGTGAGGGGCTAAGGAGATGCACTGTGATGCACACATTCTCTGTCAGTGAGGGGCTAAGGAGCTGCACTGTGATGCACACACATTCTCTGTCCAACATAGGACATTAGGAGAAGGAGGCTCCACTCCGGGTGAGCTGCTCTCTGTAGACCTGTTCTGAGGAATAGGCCACGGCTCTCCTGAGACCTGGCTCTCCTCTCTGCCCTTCAGACCCCATTCTCTCCAAATCCTGGAACGGCTCGGATTCGAAGACGTTCATCGCTAAGCCTTTATTTTTGTCGTTCAGTGCTCTCGTCTTTGGTTTGAAAAGGTCTTTCATCACTTTCACTGCTGTTTTAGAATATTGGATAACTTAGATGAAGGGTATACACATGATGAAACCATTCATAACGACGTCAGTATAGAGTTAATAGCCAACATGTTTTCATCACTCCTCCCAGACATCCTCCTCTCCATCTTATGTTTCATCCCCAAGCTTTTACAAATACTATACATTATACAAATATCTCCAAATATACTTTTTTGTCTCATAGGCAGTAGGATGCTCATGTTCAAACCCACTGGCAGGCTTTAACCAATGCTCTCTCTCTCCTATGATCACATGCTCCTGATTGACCCTGCCGTGAGGTGTTGGCCTCGGCCATTAGTTTAGCTGCTTGTTTTTTTCTCTCATCCAAATGGCTCCCCACTGGCAAGAAGGGAATTCCACAGAGGAAGAATTTCATTTGCATTATTGTTAAAAGAAGCACACACTGCAATCTGTTGCAAAAACACCATCTGTTATTTTACTCAGAGGACTTCAGTTACTTATTAGGTTGAATTATACAATGATTTCGATTCCTCTCGTTTAGATTTTCTCCCTTCATTATTCTATCGAAGTATTTTTATGTCTCCTAGAGATTAGGCCTCCATTACATTTCATTCTATTGATTTATTAATGTATACGAGACACTCAGCCGTGAATAACATTGACTGGAATGGGTTAACCTTATAATGGCCTGGAGCTGAGAGTAGACAGGAAATAGGTGATTTCCTGTGCCACGTTCTGCCTTGTTCTAATGGATGGCCTGCCTGCATGCCTATCTACCTGCCTGCCTGTCTGCCTGCCTGTCTACCTGTCTGTCTGCCTGTCTGCCTGCCTGCCTGTCTGCCTGTCTACCTGCCTGTCTACCTGTCTGTCTGCCTGTCTGCCTGCCTGCCTGCCTGTCTGCCTGTCTACCTGCCTGCCTGCCTGCCTGCCTGTCTACCTGCCTGTCTGCCTGCCTGCCTGCCTATCTACCTGTCTGTCTGCCTGCCTGCCTGCCTGCCTGCCTGCCTGCCCGCCTGTCTGTCTGTCTACCTGCCTGTCTGTCTGTCTGTCTGCCTGCCTGTCTGTTTACCTGCCTGTCTGTCTACCTACCTGTCTGCTTGTCTACCTGTCTACCTACCTGTCTGCTTGTCTACCTGTCTGTCTGCCTGTCTGTCTGCTTGCCTTTCTACCTGCCTGTTTACCTGCCTGTCTGCATGTCTGTCTACCTGCATGTCTGCATGTCTGTCTACCTGTCTGTCTGTCTGTCTGTAGTGCTCACTGTAATTAGGCCCACCACCATGTGTGTCACAGCAGGTGTTCTCTACTGTGTCATACAGTACCATACAGTACCATACAGCAGAATGCAGCATCATACAGCACCATACAGCACCATTCAGCACCATACAGTAAAATACAACACCATTCAGCACCATACAGCACCATACATTACCATACAGCACAATACAGTCCCATACAGCACCATTCAGCACCATACAGCACCATACAGTACCATTCAGCACCAAAATAAGAATTTGTTCTTAACTGACTTGCCTAGTTAAATAAAGGATAAAAAAAAGGTGTATCAGAACCTCAGGTGTATCAGAACCTGAATGTAATGTCAATCTCACAGGGATTTACAGTAGTTATTTACATTACAGTAGTTGTTTACTTTACAGTAGTCATTTACATTACAGTAGTTGTTTACATTACAGTAGTTGTTTACATTACAGTAGTTATTTACATTACAGTAGTCATTTGCATTGCATTAGTTGTTTACATTACAGTAGTTGTTTACTTTACAGTAGTCATTTACATTACAGTAGTTGTTTACATTACAGTAGTTGTTTACATTACAGTAGTTGTTTACATTACAGTAGTCATTTGCATTGCAGTAGTTGTTTACATTACAGTAGTTGTTTACTTTACAGTAGTCATTTACATTACAGTAGTTGTTTACATTACAGTAGTTGTTTACATTACAGTAGTTATTTACATTACAGTAGTCATTTGCATTGCAGTAGTTGTTTACATTACAGTAGTTGTTTACAGACTATTTACATAGGCAGGGCAGTGCTTTCCCTGGCCACCCTAGACTCATGCCATTGTGATGTGTGATGCCGAACTGAGCTGTTGTGTAGGTGGCCTCCCCCACTCACCTCCCTCCCCTCCGCTCCCCGTGTCGCCCCTGTATGTGTCCCCAGGCGGCAGCGAGTCCTCCTGGGACAAAGAGAAGCTCCAGTCTCCCCCCTCCTCTGGTGCTGCCCACAGCCTGGGTCACGCAGGCCTGTCAGGGCAGCACGGCCTGTCCAGCTCCCAACTCAACTCCCTGCAGCAGAACCACATACTGGCCAACCGTGAGTCACACACACACAAACACAAATACACACATAATGTACACGCCCATGTACACACGCACACACACACACACACACACACATACACACACACACGCACGCATGCACACACACACACACACACAGCCTCCCTCCTTCCCCTCTCTCCACATGTCTCCCTCAGTCTGTCACCAACCCCTGTATGGTCACGTGTCTGTGCTATGGTTAAAATGATACAAAGATATCTAATGTGTCTTAATGTACGGTGCACGAAAAAGTTAAACATCCATGGTGTGTCTATTAATAAATGTTATTTCACCTTTATTTAGCCAGGTAGGCTAGTTGAGAACAAGTTCTCATTTACAACTGCAACCTGGCCAAGATAAAGCAAAGCAGTGTGACAAAAACAACATCACAGAGATACACATGGAGTAAACAAACATACATGTGTGCAAATGAGGTAGGATCTTGGAGGTAAGGCAATAAATAGACCATAGTGGTGAAATAATTACAATATAGCAATTAAACACTGGAGTGATAGATGTGCAGAAGATGAGTGTGCAAGTAGAGATACTGGGGTGCAAAGGAGCAAAATAAATCAAATAAATACCAGTATGGGGAATGAGGTAGTTGGATGTGCTATTTACAGATGGGCTATGTACAGGTGCAGTGATCTGTGAGCTGCTCTGGCAGCTAGTGCTTAAAGTTAGTGAGGGAGATATGAGTCTCCAGCTTCAGAGATTTTTGCAGTTTGTTCCAGTCATTAGCAGCAGAGAACTGGAAGGAAAGGCAGCCAAAGGAGGAATTGGCTTTGGGGGTGACCAGTGAGATATACCTGCTGAAGTGGGTGCTACGGGTGGGTGCTGCTATGTTGACCAGTGAGCTGAGATAAGGCGGGGCTTTATCTAGCAAAGACTTATAGATGACCTGGAGCCAGTGGGTTTGGCGACGGATATGAAGCCAGGGCCAGCCAACGAGAGCATACAGGTCGCAGTGGTGGGTAGTATATGGGGCTTTGGTGACAAACGGATGGCACTGTAATAGACTGTAGGATGTCTATGTAGGATGGTCAGTATGTTTCATTTTGGATTGGTGATGCTTAATGTGAGTCTGGAAGGAGAGTTTACAGTCTAACCAGACACCTAGGTATATTCTAAGTCAGAACCGTCCAGAGTAGTGATGCTGGACGGGCGGGCAGGTGCGGGCAGCGATCGGTTGAAGAGCATGCATTTAGTTTTACTTGCATTTAAGAGCAGTTTGAGGCCACAGAAGGAGAGTTGTGTTGCATTGAAGTTCGTCTGGAGGTCTGTTAACACAGTGTCCAAGGAAGGGCCAGAAGTATACAAAACGGTGTCGTCTGCGTAGAGGTGGATCAGAGACTCACTAGCAGCAAGAGCGAAATCATTGATGTATACAGAGAAGACTGTCGGCCCCAGAATTGAACCCTGTGGCACCCCCATAGAGACTGCCAGGGGTTCGGACAACAGGCCCTCCGATTTGACACACTGAACTCTATCAGAGAAGTAGTTGGTGAACCAGGCGAGGCAGTCATTTGATAAAACAAGGCTGTTGAGTCTGCCGATAAGAATGTGGTGATTGATAGAGTCGAAAGCCTTGGCCAGGTCAATGAATACAGCTGCACTGTATTGTCTCTTATCGATCGTGGTTATGATATTGGTTAGGACCTTGAGCGTGGCTGAGGTGCACCAATGACCAGCTCGGAAACCAGATTGCATAGCGGAGAAGAGTAAGGTGGGATTCAAAATGGTCTGTTTGTTCACTTGGCTTTCGAAGACCTTAGAAAGGCAGGGTAGGATAGATATAGGTCTGTAGGAGTTAGGGTCTAGAGTGTCTCCCCCTTTGAAGAGGGGGATGACCGCGGCAGCTTTCCAAACTTTGGGTGATCTCAGATGATACGAAAGAGAGGTTGAACAGGCTAGTAATAGGGGTTGCAACAATTTTGGCGGATAATTTTAGAAAGAGAGGGTCCAGATTGTCTAGTCCAGCTGATTTGTAGGGGTCCAGATTTTGCAGCTCTTTCAGAACATCAGCTATCTGGATTTGGGTGAAAGAGAAATGGGGAGGCTTGGGCAAGTTGCTGTGGGGGGTGCAGGGCTGTGGGTGTGCAGGGCTGTTTATTAATAATCTATGGGTGTCTATTAATAATACACTGGTGTGTATATTAATAATCTACTGTTGTGTATATTAATAATCCACTGGTGTGTCTATTACTAATCTACAGGGGTTTCTATTAATAATCTACAGGGGTTTCTATTAATAATCTACTGGTGTTAATTCTTTATCTACTGGGGTCTTTTAATAATCTACTGAAGTGTCTATTAATAATCTACTGGTGTCTATTAATAATCCACTGGGGTGTCTATTAATAATCCACTGGTGTCTATTAATAATCCACTGGTGTCTATTAATAATCTACTGGTGTCTATTAATAATCCACTGGTGTCTATTAATAATCTACTGGTGTCTATTAATAATCCACTGGTGTCTATTAATAATCCACTGGTGTCTATTAATAATCCAATTTAAGAATACTCTCACCCAAACCCATATATGCACAGTCACTTTAACTGTACATTCAGTGTACATATGTACATACTACCTCAATTGGGTCGACCAACCAGTGCTCCCGCACATTGGCTAACCAGGCTATCTGCATTGTGTCCCACCCACCACCCACCAACCGCCAACCCCTCTTTACCCTACTGCTACTCTCTGTTCATCATATATGCATAGTCACTTTAACCATATCTACATGTACATACTACCTCAATCAGCCTTACTAACCGGTGCCTGTATGTAGCTTCGCAACTGTATAGCCTCGCTACTGTATATAGCCTCGCTACTGTTTATAGCCTCGCTACTGTATATAGCCTCGCTACTGTATATAGCCTCGCTACTGTATATAGCCTCGCTACTGTATATAGCCTCGCTACTGTATATTGCCTCGCTACTGTATATAGCCTCGCTACTGTATATAGCCTCGCTACTGTTTATAGCCTCGCTACTGTATATAGCCTCGCTACTGTATTTAGCCTCGCTACTGTATATAGCCTCGCTACTGTATATAGCCTCGCTACTGTATATAGCCTCGCTACTGTATATTGCTTCGCTACTGTATATAGCCTCGCTACTGTATATTGCCTCGCTACTGTATATAGCCTCGCTACTGTATATAGCCTCGCTACTGTATATTGCCTCGCTACTGTATATAGCCTCGCTATTGTATATAGCCTCGCTACTGTATATAGCCTCGCTACTGTATATAGCCTCGCTACTGTATATTGCCTCGCTACTGTATATAGCCTCGCTATTGTATATAGCCTCGCTACTGTATATAGCCTCGCTACTGTATATAGCCTCGCTACTGTATATAGCCTCGCTACTGTATGTAGCCTCGCTACTGTTTTTCACTGTCTTTTTACTGTTGTTTTTATTTCTTTACTTACCTATTTTTCACCTAATACCTTTTTTGCACTATTGGTTAGAGCCTGTAAGTAAGCATTTCACTGTAAGGTTGTATTGTTGATCTTTCTATTTCTCTCTCTCTCGCTCTATCTCACTCTCTCTGTCTCTCTCTTTTCGCACCCTCTCTCTCCCACACTCTCTCCATTCCTCTCTTTCTCCCTCTCTTTCCCTCACCTTCTTTCTCTCCCCCTTTCTCTTTCTCTCCCTCACCATATCTCTCTCTCCCACTCTCTCTCTGTCTCTCTCTCTCTCTCTCTCTTTCTCCCTCACCATCTCTCTTCTGCTCTCTCTCTGTCACTCTCTCTCTCTCTCTCTTCCTCACCCTCTCTCTCTCTCTCTCTCTCTCTCCCTCACCCTCTCTCTCTCTGTCTCTCTCTGACTCACCCTCTCTCCCTCATTCCCTCTCACTCTTTCTGTCTGCAGGACTGGACCTACCCTTCATGATGATGCCCCACCCCCTGCTGCCCGTCGGCCTGCCGCCTGCGTCTGTTGCCATGGCAATGAACCAGATGAACCACCTGAACACCATCGCCAACATGGCCGCCGCAGCTCAGATGCACAGCCCCTTATCCAGAGGAGGAGCGTCTGTCATCAAGGTAAGAAAAAGGACTCACATGCTCACAGACATTCATCTTTTAGCAATATTCTCATTGTTTTGCGAAGCCGCTGTAGCAATTCACCCAACACTCTGAATACAAAGACCGTCACATTACCTGTAGGCTTTAAGCCATATACTTATGGTTTATTCCTCATTCATACCACCCATGTGTGAATGTATTTCAACAATGCTCACTACACCACTAGTGCTATTATAACAGATTGTACAGATGTGAGAGACTTTCATCCCCCTTAAAATGGGATGTTTGTGGCTGTCATATTAGCACTGTTGAAGAGGACTATAATTCAGCTCTAGAGACTAGTAATGAGTATAATTCCACATAGGAAAGTATGTTAATATCGACATTAGATTCATTCCTACCATCTCCCCACGAGGCCAGAACAGAGAGGATGGGTACACGTTTCCTACCAAGGGGGTTGGCAGACTGCTAGGGTAGTGTTTGTCACTGAGACTCACGGCTCATGTCAGAGACAGCCAGGGGAAATAGCATTTACACAAATACACACAGAGAGACAGACACACAGAGAGACAGACACCCAGAGAGACAGACACACAGAGAGACAGACGCCCAGAGAGACAGACGCCCAGAGAGACAGACACCCAGGGAGACAGACACACAGAGAGACAGACACCCAGGGAGACAGACACACAGAGAGACAGACGCCCAGAGAGACAGACACCCAGGGAGACAGACACACAGAGAGACCGACACACAGAGAGACCGACAGTACACATATTTTCTGAACATTTTTGCATATCCTACTGCTTTGCTATTAACTGAATTAATTTCTACATAAATGTAGTATATTTGTTTTCAATCAGACACTAACACAGACTATTCAACTCACTTCTCAGACATAGCACCCTTCCTCTAGTGACCTACTCCAGAGGGGCATGTATGCTGTCTATTTTTTGTGTCCTGCCCACAGAGTCATAGTTTTTTGGGGGGGCTGCTAGGGCAGGCCGTAGATCACCTCTATTTAAATAGTACCACCCGGATTGCAGATGGCAGAGGGAGATTGCAGCGTCTGGTGCTGTTTACTTTTCCAGCATCCCCCTCACCCCGGCCTGTTTGCCTTACCCCACATAGATATCAGAGAAGAGGAGAGGGGGAAGAGGGGAGAGAGGTAAGGAGAGAGGGGAGAGGAGAAGAGGGAAGGAGAGAGAAGAGGAGAGGATGGGAGGAGAGAGGGAAGGGGAGAGGGGAGAGGAGAGGATGGTAGGAGAGAGGGAAGAGGAGAGGGGAGTGGAGAGAGGGGAGAAGAGAAGAGAGGAGAGGAGAGAAGAGGGGAGGAGAGAGGGCTTAATCTCCATTTGGATTGTCTGACATTAGGAGTGTTAGGGACGAGGGACCAGCAGATGTGAGGTGTCCACATGTGTTATAGCTAGCTATGTGTGTATTTGTTTATAAATGTGTGTGTGTGTCTGTTTATAAATGTGTGTGACTTTACTGAATTAACTCTTTATCAGTCTGACCCTCGGTCTCTGTGGCAGGAGTGTGTCCAGGACAGCCCTTCTCCAGCGCCCTCCATGGAGGAAGGTCCTCGCCCGGGCTCCCAGCCCTCCTCACACCCCAGCAGCAGTGCCTCAAGCTCCCCCGCCCCGCACCAACACACCCCCGAACGCCTGGGTGAGACACAAGCATATCTTTCTTTCTCATGTCTCTCTGCCTCTCCTCCTCTCTATATCTCTCTGTGTCTCTCTGTCTCTCTGCCTCTCTGTCTCTCTGCCTCTCCTCCTTCTATATCTTTCTGTGTCTCTCTGTATGACTGTCTCGCTGTCTCTCTGCCTCTCTGCCTCTCTATATCTCTCTCTGTCTCTCTGTGGCTCTCTGTCTCTCTGTGTCTCTCTGTGTCTCTCTGTCTCTCTGTCTCTGCCTCTCCTCCTTCTATATCTCTCTGTGTCTCTCTGTCTCTCTGTCTCTCTGCCTCTCCTCCTCTCTATCTCTCTCTCTGTCTCTCTGTCCCTCTCTCTCTCTCTCTCTCTCACTCTCCCACTTTCTCTCTAGACCGTTGTTTGTAAATAAATAAACTGTATAAACAGGCCAAGACGGACATCTGCATATAAACATGTTGTTCACTGACCTAACTATTTATTTGTGTAGTGATGAATCCTGTTGATGGAGACCTTGGGGATAGAGAGGCTGGAATCAACATGAAAAACATGTTCAAAGAGAAAGGTATGTGTATGCTTGTTTGTTTGTGTGTGTGTGTGTGTGTGTGTGTGTGTGTGTGTGTGTGTGTGTGTGTGTGTGTGTGTGTGTGTGTGTGTGTGTGTGTGTGTGTGTGTGTGTGTGTGTGTGTGTGTGTGTGTGTGTGTGTGTGTGTGAGAGAGAGCCCTCCTTGTTATCGTGGTTAGTGTTACTAGGTTTGATAAAGCCCTCCTTGTTATCGTGGTTAGTGTTACCAGGTTTGATAAAGCCCTCCTTGTTATCGTGGTTAGTGTTACCAGGTTTGATAAAGCCCTCCTTGTTATCGTGGTTAGTGTTACCAGGTTTGATAAAGCCCTCCTTGTTATCGTGGTTAGTGTTACTAGGTTTGATAAAGCCCTCCTTGTTATCGTGGTTAGTGTTACAAGGTTTGATAAAGCCCTCCTTGTTATCTTGGTTAGTGTTACCAGGCTTGATAAAGCCCTCCTTGTTATCGTGGTTAGTGTTACCAGGTTTGATAAAGCCCTCCTTGTTATCGTGGTTAGTGTTACCAGGTTTGATAAAGCCCTCCTTGTTATCGTGGTTAGTGTTACCAGGCTTGATAAAGCCCTCCTTGTTATCGTGGTTAGTGTTACCAGGCTTGATAAAGCCCTCCTTGTTATCGTGGTTAGTGTTACCAGGTTTGATAAAGCCCTCCTTGTTATCGTGGTTAGTGTTACCAGGCTTGATAAAGCCCTCCTTGTTATCGTAGTTAGTGTTACCAGGTTTGATAAAGCCCTCCTTGTTATCGTGGTTAGTGTTACCAGGTTTGATAAAGCCCTCCTTGTTATCGTGGGTAGTGTTACCAGGTTTGATAAAGCCCTCCTTGTTATCGTGGTTAGTGTTACCAGGTTTGATAAAGCCCTCCTTGTTATCGTGGTTAGTGTTACCAGGCTTGATAAAGCCCTCCTTGTTATCGTGGTTAGTGTTACCAGGTTTGATAAAGCCCTCCTTGTTATCGTGGTTAGTGTTACCAGGTTTGATAAAGCCCTCCTTGTTATCGTGGTTAGTGTTACCAGGTTTGATAAAGCCCTCCTTGTTATAGTGGTTAGTGTTACAAGGTTTGATAAAGCCCTCCTTGTTATCGTGGTTAGTGTTACTAGGTTTGATAAAGCCCTCCTTGTTATTGTGGTTAGTGTTACTAGGTTTGATAAAGCCCTCCTTGTTATCGTGGTTAGTGTTACCAGGTTTGATAAAGCCCTCCTTGTTATCGTGGTTAGTGTTACTAGGTTTGATAAAGCCCTCCTTGTTATCGTGGTTAGTGTTACTAGGTTTGATAAAGCCCTCCTTGTTATCGTGGTTAGTGTTACCAGGTTTGATAAAGCCCTCCTTGTTATCGTGGTTAGTGTTACCAGGTTTGATAAAGCCCTCCTTGTTATCGTGGTTAGTGTTACCAGGTTTGATAAAGCCCTCCTTGTTATCGTGGTTAGTGTTACCAGGTTTGATAAAGCCCTCCTTGTTATTGTGGTTAGTGTTACTAGGTTTGATAAAGCCCTCCTTGTTATGCAACAAGTTCCTATTATTAGTAACTTGGCACAGTAACCCCCAAGCATCCATCTCTATCAGGGAGAATTAGGCTGGAGGGAGGCCCAGGTAGACACCTCAGAGGGGGGCTGGCTAACGGGGGGGAAGTGATCTCTTGTGAGTTCAGGCCAAAAGAGACCTGTGTGTTTGTGTGTGTGTGTGCGTGCGTGCGGCGAGCGTGTGTGTGCGTGTGTACGTGTGTGTGCGTGTGTGCGTGCATCGTGCGTGTGTGTACGTGTGTCGTGCGTGTGTGTGTGCATGCGTCGTGCGTGTGTATGCGTGCGTCGTGCGTGTGTGTGTGCGTGTGTCATGCGTGTGTGTGCGTGCTTCGTGCGTGTGTGTGCGTGTGTCGTGCGTGTGTGTGCGTGTGTCGTGTGTGTGCGTGCGTGTGCATGTTTGATACAAACAGGATGTGTCTTACACTAAATTAATGTGTCAAAGACATTCTCTTTTGGAGATGAGCTCCTGTTCTGTATTTAGTCACTGTACCAGTACTGTGGATGAACACAGTCATCTCCTGATCACTGTGAAAGCATCCCAGCTACATCAGTAACAGAGGCCACCTTCACAAGCACATCCAGACGAGCTCATTATGAAAATGTGCACCCATTCTTCATCTCATTGGAACCACTCTCTATCAGCGTCATGGACAGTCCGTCTTTATTAATCACTTAATTAGGGCCTTAATTGAACATCTACGAAGCGCTCATATACTAGACTGGGAGCAAAGTGCTGGTGGTCAGGGTGTGTATCTCAGCGGCCCGATGCACGCAAACACACACACACACACACACACACACAAACATTTTATCACGGGCCAACACAGGGTGAGTGTCAGCATGTTTCAGTGTGTGTTTGCATGTTTGCGTGGCTGTGTGTGTGTGTGTATGGTGACAGTTTGTGTGCCTGCTGCTGTACTGTGGGTCCGGGAACCGGCAGATGGTAAGATCTAATGCACAGCACATACTACCGCCTTGAGACAGAGAAAATATACCCCCAGGCACTTTTAAAGAAATGCAGCCGCACCTGGCCTGTGACCATATTTTATTAATGTGTCTGGAATATAATCCACCCCAAACACCCCCATTACCCTCCTTTTCCTCCTCCTCCTCCACCTCCTCCTCCTTCTCCTCCTCCTCCTCCTTCCTGCTGTTATTGTTTGGTTGAGAGCCGGCCTGTTATTTTTCAAAGGGGGGAGAAGAGAAAGAAGGATGAAGAAAAGAGAGAAGAACTAGTAATATCTGTGGATGTAGGTCTGTGACAGACAGAGGGGCTCTGGGATCAGGCAGGGAGACTCCCTCCCTCCCTCCCTCTTTTCATCTCTCTCTCTCTTGCTATCTCTCTCTTGCACTTTCTGTCTTGCTCTCTTTCTCCTTCTCTGTCTCTCTCTTGCTCTCCCTGTCTCTCTATCTCTCTCTCTCTCTCCTTCTCTCTCTCAGTGCAGGCTGAGAGTGTTTTGTCGTCCTGGGTGTTTCCTTTAAATTTTTCGAGGGTTAACGCACCGTTAGTTTAGCAGTACCCACTTTTTTTTCAAAGTTAGGGACAAAGAGGACAGAGTTTTACTTTCCTGGGGTTTTGAACGGTGCGGGGTGCGCGATGAGTACATTTGGTGGGTAGGCTGATTGCTAGTGGAATATTTTTAAGGAATGTGCTGGTGCCGATTTCTCCTCTTTCAGCTTCTTCAACTAGGGTGGCGAATCTGCCTCTGTATATTACGGATGATCATATCCCGGAAAGAGCTGAGTCGGTTTGGTAAGCTTGCTAACGGTTTTCGTATACTGCCGGCAGGTTTTCAGGCAGATGCCGTTAAGCATGTAGTTTGTTCTGGGGCAAGTGTTCATATTTCTGAATAACAATGAGCAACAGTTAAATGTGCACTTTAAAGTGAGGCATGGGGAGGGGCTCTATGCAGGGTTTTCCAGCACAGGCAGTCTACGGTGCTTTGAGTGTGGGGATTTGGGTCATAAGAGCTTTGCTTCCTCACTTAAAGGCCATAGACGAGGTGAGGTTACCAGCACCAGTGGGGGAAATCGAGGTCAACGTGCAGGTGGCCATGAGATGCAGGCAGCAGAGGCTGGATCTAGTCATGCTATGGATGGTGGTGTAGATGAGGCTGGATCTAGTCATGCTATGGATGGTGGTGTAGATGAGGCTGGGTCTAGTCATGCTATGGATGGTGGTGTAGAAGAGGCTGGGTCTAGTCATGTTATGGATGGTGGTGTAGATGAGGCTGGGTCTAGTCGTGCTATGGATGGTGGTGTAGATGAGGCTGGGTCTAGTCTTGTTATGGATGGTGGTGTAGATGAGGCTGGGTCTTGTCGTGCTATGGATGTTGGTGTAGATGAGGCTGGGTCTAGTCGTGCTATGGATGTTGGTGTAGATGAGGCTGGGTCTAGTCGTGCTATGGATGGTGGTGTAGATGAGGCTGGGTCTAGTCGTGCTATGGATGGTGGTGTAGATGAGGCTGGGTCTAGTCGTGCTATGGATGTTGGTGTAGATGAGGCTGGGTCTAGTCTTGTTATGGATGGTGGTGTAGATGAGGCTGGGTCTAGTCATGCTAGAGATGGTGGTGTAGAAGAGGCTGGGTCTAGTCATGCTATGGATGGTGGTGTAGATGAGGCTGGGTCTAGTCATGCTATGGATGGTGGTGTAGAAGAGGCTGGGTCTAGTCATGTTATGGATGGTGGTGTAGATGAGGCTGGGTCTAGTCGTGCTATGGATGGTGGTGTAGATGAGGCTGGATCTAGTCATGCTATGGATGGTGGTGTAGATGAGGCTGGGTCTAGTCATGCTATGGATGGTGGTGTAGAAGAGGCTGGGTCTAGTCATGTTATGGATGTTGGTGTAGATGAGGCTGGGTCTAGTCGTGCTATGGATGGTGGTGTAGATGAGGCTGGGTCTAGTCATGTTATGGATGGTGGTGTAGATGAGGCTGGGCCTTGTCGTGCTATGGATGGTGGTGTAGATGAGGCTGGGTCTAATCGTGCTATGGATGGTGGTGTAGATGAGGCTGGGTCTAGTCGTGCTATGGATGGTGGTGTAGATGAGGCTGGGTCTAGTCATGTTATAGATGGTGGTGTAGATGAGGCTGGGTCTTGTCGTGCTATGGATGGTGGTGTAGATGAGGCTGGGTCTAGTCGTGCTATGGATGGCGGTGTAGATGAGGCTGGGTCTAGTCGTGCTATGGATGGTGGTGTAGATGAGGCTGGGTCTAGTCTTGTTATGGATGGTGGTGTAGATGAGGCTGGGTCTAGTCGTGCTATGGATGGTGGTGTAGATGAGGCTGGGTCTTGTCGTGCTATGGATGGTGGTGTAGATGAGGCTGGGTCTTGTCGTGCTATGGATGGTGGTGTAGATGGGGCTGGGTCTAGTCGTGCTATGGATGGTGGTGTAGATGAGGCTGGGTCTAGTCGTGCTATGGATGGTGGTGTAGATGAGGCTGGGCCTAGTCAGGTTATGCTAGTGGAGGAGCAGAGTATAGTGGGGAAGGGCAAGTGACGAGGGGTGGTGGAGGAGGGTGTCAAGCGGGAGAGGAAAAAGGGAAAGATGAAAGGAGGTGGGAGGGGAGAGGCTGGTGTTGTCAAAGGCACTTAGGAACCTTTGCCTTGTGCTGGGGGGGAGACCCGGACTAGAGAGAAAGGGCAGCTGGTCAGGATGGGAGATGGAAATTAGGAGGAAGGTGAGTCTGAGGAAGAGGGCGATGAGGAGGCTTTCTTTTCAGACTCTTCCTCAATGTGTTCAGAGCTGACAGAGGAGTCAAAGTACCTGGTGAGGGAACTGTCAAGGTTCCTGAATGAGACTAAAAGGTAAAAGGTTAATCTTGAAGCTTTTTTTTGCGATCCTGGAAAGTTTGTAAGATCAGTATAACATGCTATGAAAAATGAGTGGCATGGTGTCCTCTCACCCAGGAAACATTTTAGGTTGAGGAAGTGGGTCACAACCGTGTGTAACGGTCTACCTTCAGATGCTGAATCGTTTTTATGTGGAACTGGGGATTTTTGAGCTTTGCTATTGGTCTCTTTCTTTGCTGGCTTTTCTCCCACTTGTTATGGAGACTCTTCGGGTTAGGCTTGCTTAAAACTTCTTAGGGCTAGGCAATTCAAATAAATAATCATAATATTAAACATTTATGAACACACTTATATCGGTTAAAAGCTTAAATTATTGTTAATCTAACTGCATTGTCTGATTTACAATGGATTTTACAGCGAAAGCATACCATGCGATTGTTTGAGGACGGCGCCCCACATCAACATATTTTTCAACCAGCACAGGCTTCATAAAATCACAAATACCCTTGCAGTCCCAAGGGTCCCAGCTACAACATGCATGGTTGTTTTGTTAGATAAAATCCTTCTTTATATCCCTAAAAGTCTGTTTAGTTGGCACAATCGATTTCAGTAATCCACTCGTTCAACATGCAGACAAAGGAGTCCAAAATGCTGCCGCTAAACTTTGTTAAAACAAGTCAAACTATGTTTAATCCTCATGTACCCTAAAATGTAATTAACCTATAATATTTCATACGGAAGGAAGTATGTTCAATAGAAAAGTAAAATTAGTAAGTGTGCGTCCTCTTCATCGCGCGCCCCCAGACTGATTTCCAACTGTGAATCTCGGTACCAAAACTCAAAATTCTTCCTCGTTTTGGAAGAAACCAGCCTGAAGCCTTGAACAAAGACTGTTGACATCCAGTGGAAGCCATAGGAATTGCAATCTGGGAGCTGGAATTGCATAGGACCCATAGCTTTCCATTGAAAGAGTATGGGATCTCAAAATTAAAAAATAGGTTGGTTTTTCTTAGGATTTTCGGCTACCATGTCAATTGTGTTCTAGTCTCATACATTATTTTAACATTTCTACAAACTTCAAAGTGTTTTATTTCCTGTGATACCAAATATTTGGGCCTGAGTAACAGACAGTTTACTTTGGGCACGTCAGTCAGGCGGAAATTGAGAAAAAAGGACCCTAGCCTATAAATGGCGCCAGAGAAGCAGGAAAGAGTAGTATTTTGGGTGAATATGTAAAACAAAAGAAAGTACTTGTTTCTGCAGGAGATGTGATGAATGAAGTCGTTTGGGGGCTCTGGAGGAAAAGGGCAAGTGTGCTGAGCCATGGAACAAATGTTAGTGCAGGGGTGGCAGTCCTTTTTGCACCGGGGCTGTCTGGAACAATTTGCTCCTCATAGGAGGTGTGTACCGGTTAACTGCTTGTAGTAAAAGCAGAATTTAACAACAGGGGTTATGCCTTTATAAATGTGCATGTGCCTAACACAGGGAGAGAGGTGTATTAGACAGGAGCTCTCACAGGTAGCGGCTGAGGAGACACTGGTGGTCGGCGGGGACTGGAACTGAACAATGGATTTTACGAAAGATATACATGGGGAGGAGCCTCATTCAGGCTCAGTGGAGGTGTTAAGGGATATCATTAATCAGTTTGACCTAGTGGATGTTTGGAGAACTAGACATCCCAACAGAAGACAGTAGACATGGGTGAAGGTCTTTGGAGCTAGGATGAGTGCAGCCAGACAAGATGTTCAGAAATCAGAGCAATAGGCTGTTGGGCGCTACCATTCTCCCGGTGGGCTTTTCGGCTCATCACATACCCATGGCTCGGCTGTCTATTTCACCAGGGCCTTGGCAGGCATCCTATTGCAAGATTAATGTAAAGCTCTTACAAGATGCCACTTTTTGCTCAGGTTTCTATACTTTTTGGGAAAGATGGGGGCAGCGAAGAGAGGAGTATGAGTCGCTGAGTCAATGGTGGGATGTGGGAAAAGTCTAAATTCTGCTTTCTGTCAACAGTATACAGCTTGCTCATCCTCAGAGGCTAGGAGAGTATTGGGGGAACTTGGGTGTAGTATCAATAAAGTGTAGGTAGAGCTAGTGGGGCAAGGCAATGTAGGCCTCCAGGCCAATTTAGCTGAAAAGATCAGCTAAGATGTGTGAGCGGACTGTGGAGTTTTCTACTGAATTGTATAGGGCAGAACTGTGTGATCCTATGTGTGCTCAGGTTTTGTTTGCAGAACTCTCTAAGCTCTCTCTGGCACAGAGGAATGAAATGGACATTCCCCTTTTGTACCATGAACTGGCAGAGGCCATAACCCGGCCGTGCACCGGGGGTCGATGGACTCCGAGTGGAGATTTATAAAACATTCTGGGGAATAATTGGACTGGGCTTCTTTTGCGTGTTGCTTGAGTGCGTCGGGGTAGGAGAGTTGCCAATGAGCTGCCGTCGGGAGGCTCTGACTCTCCTTCCCAAAAAAGGGGACTTGTGTCAACTTAAGTACTGGAGGCCTGTGGCATTGCTCTGTGCGGACTACAAGATATTTACCAAGGTCCTCGCTAACAGACTGAACTCCCATCTGGACTATAGTACACAAGGACCGGACATATTGTGTACTGGGACGCTCAATCACGGAAAACTTGTTCTTCATCAGGGACATGTTGGACTTGTCAAGAGTTTCTAATGTGAACTTTGGACTGGTCTTTTGATAGAGTGGACCATGAGTATCTGTTTAATGGGATGTCTGTGTTTGGGTTTGGGGAAATGTTTTTGGCTTGTGTGAAGATGTTGTATGCTGGGCGTCATGTATGGTCAAGGTGGGTGGGGGACTCAGTAGGCCAGTCTGGGTGAGACGGGGCATTAGACAAGGATACCCTCTATCGGGGTAGTTATAAACACTAGCCATTGAAACTCTTTTGGGCCTCCTATGCAGGAGACTGCAGGGAGTGTGTTGACAGGCATAGCAGTGTCGGCGTATGCAGATGACATGATGGTCAGGGATGGGTAGGATATGCAGGCACTAGAGACTAGTCTGAAGGTGTACGAGGGAGCTTTGTCAGCTACGAGCTTCGTCTGTTATGTGGGGCATGGAGGGATAGGGTCCCCCCTCTGCTTCCAGGAGGTTGGCAGTGGGGTTGTGAAGGGCTTAACACTTTGGGGGAGTACCTGGGCTCGGAGAGGTGGGTCAGGAAGTGGTGTCAAGACTGGCCAGGTAGAGGTGGCTCCTGTCCCAAGTGTCATATAGAGGAAGGGTGCTGATAATCAAAAACCTGGCGGCATCCTCCCTGTGGCATAAACTGGCTGTCCTCAACCCCCCGCCGGTCTGCTTGCAGATCTGCAACCAAGTTGGTGGATTTTTTCTGGTCGGGGCCGTCACTGGCTGAGGGCGGCAGTGTTGTACATGACCATCCATGAAGGAGGACAGGGCCTGGTGGAACTGGAGAGCAGGGTGGCTGCGTTCCGACTAAAGGCGGCGCAGAGACTGCTGTACCATACTGATGTTGTCTGGAGGGAACCAGCATGCGCACTGCTGAGGAGAGCTGGCAGATTCGGGTTGGACCGGCAGCTGTTCTTGGGGTGGCAGGTAGCCTAGTGGTTAGTGCGTTGGGCCAGTAACCGAAAGGTTGCTGGATCAAATTCCCGAGCTGACAGTAAAAATCTGTCATTCTGCCCCTGAGCAAGCAGTTAACCCACGGTTCCCTGGTAGTCTGTTATTGTAAATAAGAATTGGTCTTAACTGACTTGCCTAGTTAAATTGAACAAAAAATAGTTACTGAGGCAGAGTACAGCAGGTCTCTCTGATTTTTTCTCTACTGTGTTGAGGGCCTGGCTGCTGCAAAGGCCAACATGACAAGGGGGTATGGAGCCTGGGCTGTGGGTGTGGGAGGAGCCTGTCTTCTATAATCCAGCCATCCTTTGAGATCGGTTCAGTCGGTCACCCTGCAGAAGCGACTGATGGCAGCGGGTTTACTAAGGCTGGGTGACCTGTGGCTGCTGGGAGAGGGGGATGGAAATCCCCGGAAGTCCTTGCAAAACAAACAGGACTAACATCTCTTAGACTGCTGGAGAGATTCCTGGAGGAGGTCCAGGAGGCACTGTCTGAGCCGGTAAGGGGAGTGTTTGAGCGGCCAAAGGGGGAGGGCCACCAATGTTTCGCCACTGCAGGTGACAGGAGACAGGAGACTGGGGACTAGCAAGGGGGTCTGGAGGACTTGTTGGACTCCTAGCCTGGGGGAGTTTGAGGGTGTGGGAGGTTAAGATCTCTACAATATCTGAATTAAGGTGAGGAAGATTAGGAGTCTAATAGGAGTGAAGGCACATCAGTGGCAGGGGCTATGTAGGGCGGAGCGTAATGGTGGGTTTTAGATGGAGGGGGCTCTACAAACTCCCAGTACCAAAGAGGCCAGGGGACCTCCAGTGGAGTGTTCGACATGGAGCCCTGACCACTAAAAGCTGGTTGGCACGGGTTGACCCGGGAGTTGGACAGGGGTGTCCTTTCTTTGTCATGAGTGAAACAGTGCATCATGTGTTTTCTGTGTGAGCCAGGTTATTGCCATTAATGTCTCTGTTGGAATGTCTGTGTGAGAGGTTGGGGGTGGAGTTTACTGATGGGATGTTTATAATGGGGTACAGGTATTCAAATAAGGAAAGGCCAAATGTGTGTTGTTGAATTGTTTGTCTGCTCAGGCTAAGTTGGCTATTTGGCTAACAAGCAGGAACAGGGTCAAAGGTGGGGGGATAACAGACTCTTTACCATTATTTAATGGGATGTTCTCGGCGCGCCTCACGGCATTCCCGACACAGCATATCTGCTGAAATATCTCCACACTATTACTCATATTGAGTTCTATAAAATGATCAAAAGTGTGGAGATATTTCAGGAGATATGCTGTGTCGGGAATGCAGTCTGTACAGCTGGGGAAGATGGGCTGGATATACGGTTGTAGACGTTTTGGTTATTGTGATGTTGTTTTGTATCGTGGGGTAGAGGGCAAGGTGAGTATGCAGCACCGGGGACATTTCTTGTTTAAGGGGGATGGGTGGTGGTGGTGGTGAGGTTTTAAGAAATTTGGATGTATCATTAAAGAAAGACAAAAAGTAAAAGTCTCTTTCACTCTCTCTATACTTCTCTCTCTTCTCTCTCTCACTCTCTCTCTCCCACTCTCACGATCTCTCTCACTCTCTCTCTTTCTCTGTTTCTCTCAATGTATTTCTTTCTTCCGTCTCTTTATCTTTCTCTTTCTTCCCATGTCTCCTCTCTTGTTCTCTCTCGCTCGTTCTCTCCACCTCTCTCTTCTCTCTCTCTCTCTCTCTCTCTCTCTCTCTCTCTCACCACTCTTTGTGGAGCTGACTGTGGACACTGTGGAGACATTCAAGCACTGTCTTGCAAATTGTATTAGTCTTTTACAGTCTTTCCCAATTGTTAACATATGTTTTCAGAAACTAAATCTCAGGTACTCAAAACTCTAAACACAAAACCGTTAGCCAATTTCCCCAAATCTCACAGACATCTTGCAAAATGAAACACAGCAATCAAAATCATGTACTCCCTGCTCAACATGAAACTCTGCCTACAAATGACAGACACACACATCAAATGAATCTAACTTAGTGACAACCGAGATCATACTGATGTGACCTATTCAAAACACTACTATCAGGGAATAGGAGCTTAACTACTTCTATGATCGCTTCTAGACAAATAACACTGAAACATACACGAGAGCACCAGCTGTTCTGGATGACTGTGTGATCACGCTCTCTGCAGTCGATGTGAGCAAGACCTTTAAACAGGGCAACATTCACAAGACTGCAGGGCCAGACGGATTACCAGGACATGTACTGCAAGCATGCGCTGACCAACTGGCAAGTGTCTTCACTGACATTTTCAACCTCTCTCTGTCTGAGTCTGTAATACCAGCATGTTTTAAGCAGACCATCATAGTCCCTGTGCCCAAGAACACTAAGGTAACCTGCCTAAATGACTACCGACCTGTAGCACTCACAAACCCTAGAACCACTCCAATTTGCATACCGCCCTAACAGATCCACAGATGATGCCACCTCTATTGCACTCCACACTGCCTTTTCCCACCTGGACAAAAGGACCACCTATGAGAGAAAGCTATTCTACAGCTCAGAGTTCAACACCATAGTGCCTCAAAGCGCATCGATTAGCTAAGGACCATGGGACTAAACACCTCCCTCTGCAACTGGATCCTGGACTTCCTGACGGGCCGCCCCCCAGGTGGTAAGGGTAGGTAACAACAGATGCGCAAGCTGTTCCTCAACACAGGGGCCCCTCAGGGGTGCGTGCTCAGTCCCCTCCTGTACTCCCTGTTCACTCATGACTGCACGGCCAGGCATGACTCCAACACCATTATTAAGTTTGTCGATGACACAACAGTGGTAGGCCTGATCACAGACAACAACTAGACAGCCTATAGGAATGAGGTCAGAGACCTGGCCGTGTGGTGCCAGGACAACAACCTGTCCCTCACCGTGAACAAGACAAAGGAGATGAGTGTGGACTACAGGAAAAAGAGGACCAAGCACGCCCCCATTCACATCGACTGGGCTGTAGTGGAGCAGGTTGAGAGCTTCAAGTTCCTTTGTGTCCACATCATCAACAAACTAACATGGTCCAAGCACACCAAGACAGTGGTGAAGAGGGCACGACAAAACCTATTCTCCCTCAAGAGACTGAAAAGATTTGGCATGGGTCCTCAGATCCTCAAGGTTTTACAGCTGCACCATCGAGAGCATGGTTGCATCACTGCCTGGTATGGCAACTGCTCGGCCTCCGACCGCAAGGTACTACAGAGGGTAGTGAGTACGGCCCAGTACATCACTGGGGCCAAGCTTCCTCCCATCCAGGACCTCTATACCAGGTGGTGTCAGAGGAAGGCCCTGAAAATTGTCAAAGACTCCAGCCACCCAAGTCATAGACTGTTTACTCTGCTTCCGCACGGCGGCGGTACTGGAATGCCAAGTCTAGATCCAAGAGGCTTCTAAACAGCTTCTATCCCCAAGCCATAAGACTCCGGAACAGCTAATCAAATGGATACCCAGACTATTTGCATTGCCCCCCCACCCCCTCTTTTATGATGCTGACACTCTCTGTTATTATCAATGCATAGTCACTTTAATAACTCTACCTACATGTACATATTACCTCAATTACCTCAACTAACCGGTGACCCCGGACATTGACTCAGTACCGGTACCCCCTGTATATAGTCTCGCTACTGTTATTTTACTGCTGCTCTTTAATTACTTGTTACTTTTATTTCTTATTCTTATTTGTATTTTTTAAACTGCATTGTTGGTTAAGGGCTTGTAAGTAAACATTTCACTGCAAAGTCTACACCTGTTGTATTCGTCGCATGTGACTAATAAAATTTGATTGGATTTGATTGGAAAGGGGGATACCTAGTCAGAACCAATTTCAGTGCAAAGACTAAGATTTCATTATTATACTGTATATTGGTTGTGTGTACTCAAAGAAGAAAGGAACACAAATGTTTGTTTTATAATTCAACATGACTCAATACATGTCAAACTGTAACACACAGTAAAAATGCAAACATACAGTAAATATATTTTGCAGATGCAAAGGAAGAAAAATAGGCCTATTTGTACTACAGTACTGTATGTTAAATCAATTGTACGGACTGGATAAAGAAACTGTGAAAATACAGTAAAATCAAAATCAAGTCAAGAAACAAATACTCTATTGCGAAAACAAAATCAGTGTTTTGTGTTTTGGTCCGTGCTACAGATTTTCATCAACATCACAGGCGGTATCCTCCTTTGCCAGACAGCGGGGGAAATATCTTCTGGCATAATGCATCCACCCCTGACAGGACTCTGCTGGAATGTCACCACAGGCCTCCTCCATTGCCTGGAGAAGGGCCATACGTTCATGGGGTTTTCCGATCATACACCTTCAACTGCCGTGCTGAAAATAACTCCTCAATGGGGTTGAGAAATAGGGAAATAGGGAATATGGAGATAGAGAATAGAGATTTATAAGTTGCAGACCTGAGCAGCACGCCGTTGTCCCAAATTAGAACATACATTTGCTGCTCAGGGTCACCTGGCCCTCTCTGCTCTGGCTGAAAAGATTGTCATGCAAGGTGTTCAGGAAATGAAGGAGATGGGCAGTGTTGTATGGTCCAAGGGTGGCATCCAAGGGTGGCATCCACCTCCACCTCTACCTCTACCTCCACCTCCATCTCTACCTCCACCTCTACCTCCACCTCTCTCTGCTAAGTCTTTTTATCCATACCAAAAGTCTGAATTCAAATTGAACATTTATGCAATTAGTGTTTGCACATGGTAATTGAGCTTAACTTGTTGAACTGTGTTGCTTTTAATTTGCACACAAGACATTTTAGTTGTGAAGGTTGTGCCAAAGTTAGAGAATTGTGTGTTCTGTTTTGCCAAATGTTTGTTATAGAATTGCAATCTGAGTGTAAAGCAAAACATGTGCCAGTAGTATTGCAGATGTGGTGTATGGTTCTGCTAAATGAGTTACAGGTTTGGGTCAGTGTACCTCATGGGACAGTTTTAGTGAGGAAACTATTGGGAAAAACTGTAATAGAACCCACATACACTACATGACCAAAATCATGGACATTAATATGGAGTTGATCCCCCTTTGCTGCTATAACAGCCTCCACTCTTCTGCTTTCCACTAGATGTTGGAACATTGCTACGTGGACTTGCTTCCATTCAGCCACAAGAGCATTAGTGAGGTCGGGCACTGATTTTGGACGATTAGGCTTGGCTCACAGTCAGCGTTGCAATTCATCCCGAAGGTGTTCGATAGGGTTGAGGTCAGGGCTCTGTGCAGGCCAGTCAAGTTCTTCCACATCCATCTGGACAATCCATTTCTGTATGGACTACGCTTTGTGCACAGGGGTATTTTCATGCTGAAACAGGAAAGGGCCCTCCCCAAACCAATATTCCTCCTCCACCAAACTTTACAGTTGGCACTGTGGATTGGAGCAGGTAGTGTTTTCCTGGCATCCTCCAAACCCAGATGTTGAATTGTGATTCATCACTCCAGAGAACTTGTTTCCACTGCTTCAGAGTCCAGTGGAGGCGACCTTTACAGCACTCCAGCCAACACTTGGCATTGCGCATGGTGATCTTAGGCTTGCGTGTGGCTGCTCGGCCATGGAAATCCATTTCATGAAGAACCCGAAGAACAGTTATTGTGCTGACGTTGCTTCCAGAGGCAGTTTGGAACTCCGTAGTGTTAAAACCAAGGACAGGCGATTTTTACGTGCTTCAGCACTCGCCGTGTTATGTGAGCTTGTGTGGCCTACCACTTCGCGGCTGAGCCGTTGTTGCTCCTAGACATTTCCACTTCACAATTAACAGCACTTACAGTTGACCGGGGCAGCTCTAGCAGGGCAGAAATTTGACCAACTGACTTGTTGGAAAGGTGGCATCTTATGACGGTGCACGTTGAAAGTCACTGATCTCTTCAGTACAGGCCATTCTACAGCCAATGCTTGTCTATGGAGATTGCATGGCTGTGTGCTCGATTTTATACATCTGTAAGCAACGGGTGTGGCTGAAATATCCGAATTCACTGATTTGAAGTGTCCACATACTTTTGTATATATACTGTATGCTTTCATGCACATACTATATAGTCAGGTCTTAGACTGATCCATGTTCTGTTTCTTTTATAAGGTAGATAATGGTACACACTCTGGCATGCACGCTTCTAATACCCACATTTAAATACATTCACACAGAAATGTAAAGGTTGTATTTGGCCTGTTTGCTTTTTGTTTCCACGCACGGACACACGCGGACGCATACACTAATGCAAGCACATACACATCACTGGGATATGTGTAGTACAGTGGAGGCTGAGGGGAGAACGGCTCATAATAATGACCGGAACAGAGCAAATGACATCAAACACCTGGAAACCATGTGTTTTAAGTATTTGATACCATTTCACGTATTCCAGTCATTACCACGAGCCCGTCCTCCCAAATTAAGGTGCCACCAACCTCCTGTGGTGTAGTACAACTGGTTTAGTGACCTAGATCTCTGCCCCACACACTCAGAGCAGGGCATTATGGGCTGTAGATAGATGGGTAGACAGATGATGGTACTGGCAGCAGCCGTGGTGGACTGCTGGAAGACACACAAATGGTGTGATGGGCATAAAGCTTCCTTCATTGTTTATTTTGTATTATTTTCACTGCATCAGGAATAGCGCACACAGACGTTTAGGCTCTGCAGCCTTCTTCAGTGTGTAGGTACATTTTTTTTTGAATTCAAAACAGAATTTGTCGGGAACAACCTGTGAGGGACCCATCTCCCCCTCAAATCTCTACCCAGAACCTACAGGAACAAATTATTGTATGAGACAAGATGTACAATTCAAGGCTATCTCTTTAGACAGCAAAATTTCCTTCACAAACCGATGAACAGCAGGTGCTTCTAATCCAGGTTGCCCCTGGTGGAAGGAGTCAGGGGGCAAACTGTCCTGCATCTCCTGGCTCTACAAGCTGAGCTTCAACACACTAAGGCCAAGTTTAGTCCAAGCTCAGCCTTACATTGACTTAACCATTCAGCCAGTCTCCTAACCGCCGTAACCCGCCTGATTCCTGACACTTCAACACAACAGCCTTAAAGCTTATTACATGTTTCAGATTCTCTCTCTTTACCCTTTTGTTCCACATGACCAAAGGCAATAGAGCCTTGTGAAGAGAGGCCTCAAATCTTTCAATAATATTTGCATGGTGTGGATTGTTGTGGGGGGGGCAGGACAAAGCCGGGGCCCGGTTGGAGCGCCCATGCTAGGCTGAGTCTGTATGATAAACAATGTGACACGGCGGTACATGTTGATGAATGGCCCGGCCTCCGGCATGGAGCACCTTTTTTCATCCGGAGTCCATGGAGTGAACCCTCTCTCTCCAGCTTCATAAATCACTGGCTTTGCTGGTCAGTAGAGTGAGAGGGTAGCAGGGAAACACGGAGCAGGGAGCAGTGGTGGCGGGGGCAGGGAGCAGTGGTGGCGGGGGCAGGGAGCAATGACGGACCGGGTTTTCTGCGGGCAAGGTCTCCCCCCTGTCCCTCCCTCTCTTCCTCTCTCTTCTGCCAGCACGAGGAAGAGGGGGACAAATTGCCCCACACTTATGTTACTGCTACTAATGCTTTTACATGTAATTTTATGCAAGGCGTTTCCATTCAGTCTCTAGCCCAGAAACTGTTCTGTATGCCTGAACAAGTTTTACATCTCCGTACAAACAACATATCAACATATTATGCATATTATTGGATAATTGCCTGGAAGCTGTGACATTCACATAGATTCACTTTCCCACTTTTTTTGTGCTCAGCCCTGTTTTCTTCTTGTTTCTAATACTCACACCCTTTTGTGTTGTTCTGTGTCCCCTTGTGAGCCAGCCTCTGATCTTCTGTATAGGCTACATGTCATGTTGTCGCTTTCCATATTTATATTGTGCATATACTACCTTATAAGCTGGTCATTTACAGTGATACTTTATTACAGAGAGAGGTATGCACTGCCGTAAACAATGGTTTAATTATTACCATGTGATTCAATGTATCTAAAAGAAAAGCATTACTATAGTCCTTATGAATGCCAAATATGTCTCAGTCAAGAGGAATGTCTGGCGTGAGGGCAGCTAAACATTCAGCTATCTACCACATTCTGGATCTGTTTTCTGGCACGTCCAAGGAAACGACTCAGGATGTACGTCCCTGTGTGTGAATGTACAGGAAGTATCAGGGTCCAGATGTGGTCTGAGATCAGGCAGGTTCAGGCTCTGTGTTTATACCCACCTGTACATCAGATTAAACACCCTGCGCCAAGGATACACAGCCGTGTCCCACCTGGGAGGAGTGGAAACTGAGACCTCACTTGTTCACTTCCTGTCCCTCTTAGCAGAGCTGAACTGTGGCCTAGCTGCATGGTGTGGTGTGTTGTGTTGTGGTGTGTTAGGGTTGCGAAGGGAGGATATAGTAGGTGAAACTTTCTAAGTTTACCAGTAAACTACCTTTCAAGGATTGTATGTGCTCTATCACAAGACATCTAAAGGCCCTTTTGGGTATAGGTGTCTGTAATTATCTCTGACCTTTTATGTCAAATATATTAAATAACATAATAAAATAGTATGACAAGGCTGTAAAACATTATCCTACATATAAACAATTAACGTGGTGAACATCATTGCTGTTAAACATGAGGGATTCCGAATGGAATATCCATAATACATTTGTTTCTACACTTTTATTTATTTTATTATGTCAATATGTATTTGTTGTCAATGTTTTGGCATCAAACTGGTGTCAGCTGTGAAAAAAGTAAATCATTATATTGTTGATTAGATGCTTTTTTTCATAAATTAGGCCATTTTCTCTTCAACCATATGGTCTACCAACTATAAACTCATGGATAATATGGGCACAGACATAAACAATGAATACTATATAATATGGACACAGACATAAACAATGAATACTATATAATATGAAAACAATTTTTCAAAAGTTATTCAAGTGTAAATGATGTATATTACAGTTAATTATAAAAATTATTGAAGATTCCAGTAACGTTTGTAAATGACTGGTAGCTTTGCAACCCTCGTTGTGTTGTGGTGTCTTGTGTTAGTCCGGGCTGAATGGGCCGTAGTGGGAAGGCTTCAGTAAAGAGCACATTGGACTCGGCTCTGTAATTGCAGTCAGTTTACCACAAGGCTGATAAGAGGCATCTGGTTTCAATCAATGTTTCCCTGTGCCATTATGAAATTAGCTGTGCGGAAATGATTTGAAATGGCCTGTAATGATTGTTGATAGAAATGTGCAGCATTGTTTCACCCTTTGAGATAAGCAAACCGGTAAATCAGTCAAAACAAATGCAAAGAGCCCCTTCACTGGGGGAGGAAAAGTAAGAAAAAAATCCATTTTTTGTTCCAACGAGTCTGTACTTTAACTGCGTCGGCTTGGCCGCGTTTCAGAAACTGATAGCTTCTTAACTTCTTGGCGACAGATGTGGTTATTCTTTACGAACGCAAAGGATAAATAAATAAATATGCATTATAAACCCCTCTCTGCTTACTTTTTTTAAGCTCTTTGGCCTCTTTTGATGTTGGGGCCCAGTTGTATATGTGGGACACTTCCCTGTAATGTGCAGAAGGAAACATCCGCACGGGCGGCTTTGAAGACCCTTTTTGATCATTAGGCTGATTGCTGTTCTAAGTGACTTTGTGATGGTTTAATTAAACTTCAGCCTTAAGCTGTGGGCTTCCTTAATAGCCAGTTACTGTTCACACACACACACACACACACACACACACACACACACACACACACACACACACACACACACACACACACACACACACACACACACACACACACACACACACACACACACACACACACACAGCATTTCTGCTTCTCTGATGGAGATGCAAATACATGTGCTGTGTCTCCAGACAACAGATGTGTGTTTGTGGATGGAAGAGTGAGCCATTTACAGTCGCTGGTTAATTTAGGAAGAGGTTGTTGTGTGTTTAGGGAGAGATTGTTGTGTGTTTAGGGAGAGGTTGTTGTGTGTTTAGGGAGAGGTTGTGTGTTTAGGGAGAGGTTGTTGTGTGTTTAGGGAGAGGTTGTGTGTTTAGGGAGAGGTTGTTGTGTGTTTAGGGAGAGGTTGTTGTGTGTTTAGGGAGAGGTTGTTGTGTGTTTTGGGAGAGGTTGTATGTTTAGGGAGAGGTTGTTGTGTGTTTAGGGAGAGGTTATTGCGTGTTTAGGAAGAGGTTGTTGTGTGTTTAGGGAGAGGTTGTGTGTTTAGGGAGAAGTTGTTGTGTGTTTAGAGAGAGGTTGTTGTGTGTTTAGGGAGAGGTTGTGTGTTTAAGGGAGAGGTTGTTGTGTGTTTAGAGAGAGGTTGTGTGTTTAGGGAGAGGTTGTTGTGTGTTTAGGGAGAGGTTGGTGTGTGTTTAGGGAGAGGTTGTTGTGAGTTTAGGGAAAGGTTGTGTGTTTAGGGAGAGGTTGTTGTGGGCTTAGGGAGAGGTTGTGTGTTTAGGGAGAGGTTGTTGTGTGTTTAGGGAGAGGTTGTTGTGTGTTTAGGGAGAGGTTGTTGTGTGTTTAGGAAGAGGTTGTTGTATGTTTAGGGAGAGGTTGTTGTGTGTTTAGGGAGAGGTTGTTGTGTGTTTAGGGAGAAGTTGTGTGTTTAGGGAGAGGTTGTTGTGTGTTTAGGGAGAGGTTGTTGTGGGCTTAGGGAGAGGTTGTGTGTTTAGGGAGAGGTTGTTGTGTGTTTAGGGAGTGGTTGTTGTGTGTTTAGGAAGAGGTTGTTGTATGTTTAGGGAGAGGTTGTTGTGTGTTTAGGGAGAGGTTGTGTGTTTAGGGAGAAGTTGTTTTGTGTTTAGAGAGAGGTTGTGTGTTTAGAGAGAGGTTGTTGTGTGTTTAGGGAGAGGTTGTGTGTTTCGGGAGAGGTTGTTGTGTGTTTAGGGAGAGGTTGTTGTGTGTTTAGGGAGAGATTGTTGTGTGTTTAGAGAGAGGTTTGTGTTTAGGGAGAGGTAGTTGTGTGTTTAGGGAGAGGTTGTTAGCGATTGAAAGTCACTCTTGGCTGAGTGGCTGGGTAATAAATGAGTTCCTGTCAAAGGGAGGGGACAGACAGGTCTGTGGTTATGCTCTGGTTCTGGTGGTAGATTGGTGGGTACCCACTCAGACTGAACTTGTCGCTTTACCTGGGATGTGTTCTCTTTCTCTGTCCAGGTGAGGCATCTGGGCAGGAAGGTAGAGTTGGCAGTGTCATGGCAGCCTGACATTTCTCCCACACGCATAGTGCATCCCAGCCAGGGGACCATGGTGCTGCCAGCCACTCCCTACCTAGGCCACTGCGGCTTGGACACATACCCACTGCAGATCATTTGGTTAAACATGATACAGTATGAAATAGTCTGAAATAGAAGTTCAAAGGATTTTTGTGCGGGATATATAATCAATGCCCATTTCCAACCTCTAGGAATAAACTATTTATGATGGTGTGTGAACTCCTGAACAGAAGTAAAGATCCTCTCTCTTTCTCTCCCTCCCTCCCTCTCTTTCTCTCTCTCTCTCTCTCTCTCTCACTCTCTCTCACTCTCTCTCACTCTCGCTCTCCCTCGCTCTCTCTCTCCCTATCTTTCTCTCTCTCCCTCGATATCTCTCTCTCTTCCTCTCGTTCCCTTTCTCTCTACCTTTCTCTCTATCTCTCTCTCCTTCTCCTCGCTCCCCTTCCCTCTCTCACTCTCACTCTCTCTCCCTCTCGCTCCATCTCTCTCTCTTCTTCTCGCTCACTCCCTCTCTCTCTCTCTCTTTCTCTCTTCTTCTCGCTCACTCCCTCTTTCTCTCTCTCTCTCTCTCTCTCTCTCTCTCTCTCTCTCTCTCTCTCTCTCTCTCTCTCTATTTGTCTCTCTCTCTCCCTCTCTCTTCCTCTCGCTCCCTCTCTCTTTCTCTCTCTCTCTCTCTGTCGCTCTCTCTCACTCTCTCTGCATCTCGCTCTCGCTCTCCCTCTCTCTCTCTCTCTCTCTCTATTTGTCTCTCTCTCTCCCTCTCTCTTCCTCTCTTCCTCTCGCTCCCTCTCTCTTTCTCTCTCTCTCTCTGTCGCTCTCTCTCACTCTCTCTGCCTCTCGCTCTCCCTCTCTCTCTCTCTCTCTCTCTCCCCCGAGGATAGCTGCAGCTCTTCATTTCTCCTGGTCCAGAGAAGTGCAGAGGTGTTGACCCAGTATTCATCTCACTTAATATTCCTCATATCACCACTCAAAGGCTAATTGGGGGAAGAGATACCTCATTAAGGTTCATTTGATCTAAAAATATTCATTATCTGAAGAGGTCGGAGCATTAAGCAAGAAAACATGCAGAGCCTCTCATCCCTTTGAATGTGTTTAGCTATGGATTTACCTGACATCCCCCCTTTTTCCTCACCAGACACAGGTTTTGAAGTGTGAATTCTTACGTGAGTTCTGTGAATTCGTCTGAACCTTTCCTTAAATCAATATTTTTCCATTAATGTAATTGACACACGTAATATACCAAACAATAGGAACACCTTCCTAATATTGAGTTACATCCCATATTTTGCCATCAGAACAGCTTCAATTCGTTGGGGCATGGATTCTACAAGGTGTATAAAGCATTCCACAGGGATGCTGGCCCATGTTGACTCCAATGTTTCCCACGGTTGTGTCAAGTTGGCTAGATGTCCTTTGGGTGGTGGACCATTCTTGATATACACAGGAAACTGTTGATCATGAAAAACCCAGCAGCGTTGCAGTTTTTGACACAAACCGATCTGTCTGGCACCTACTACCATACTTTTGTCTTTCCCATTCACTCTCTGAATGGCACACATACACAATCCTTGTCTCCATTGTCCCAAGGCGTATAAATCCTTCTTTAACCTGTCTCCTCCCCTTCATCTACACTGATTTGAAGTGGATTTAACAAGTGACATCAATAAGGATCTTAGCTTTCACCTGGTCAGTCTATGTCATGGAAAGAAAATGTTTTGTATAGTCAGTGTATATGCTCTGTGATGTTAGACACAGCAGTCTTTACCTAGCAGAACACTACCTAGCTACCTTCAGGGCAGAGATCAAAGCAGTGGCAGCTTTATGGGCCAGATTGCAGCTCACAGACGGCAGCTCACAGATTGCAGCTCACAGACGGCAGCTCACAGATTGCAGCTCACAAACTGCAGCTCACAGACGGCAGCTCACAGACTGCAGCTCACAGACGGCAGCTCACAGACGGCAGCTCACACGACAGCTCACAGACGGCAGCTCACAGACGGCAGCTCACAGACGGCAGCTCAGACGGCAGCTCACAGACGGCAGCTCACAGACGGCAGCTCACAGACGGCAGCTCACAGACGGCAGCTCACAGGCGGCAGCTCACAGGCGGCAGCTCTCAGACGGCAGCTCACAGACGGCAGCTCACAGACGGCAGCTCACAGACTGCAGCTCACAGACGGCAGCTCACAGACTGCAGCTCACAGACTGCAGCTCACAGACGGCACTCAGCGTTCATTTACATTCCTTCAATTCTCTGTCTTTAGTGCTTTAGCAATTTAGTACACGTCGACTTTCATGTTTATTTTCTGTTTAACCTTTATTTAACTAGGCAAGTCAGTTAAGAACAAATTCTTATTTACAATGACGGCCTAGTTATAAATCCCCCCCGGCCAAACCCTCCCCTAACCCAGACGAGCTGGGCAAATGGTGCGCCTCCCTATGGGACTCCCGATAACGTCCTGTTGAGATACAGTCCAGGATTGAACCTGGGTCTGTAGTGATGCCTTAGATCACTGCACCACTCTGGAGCCCAAACTGTCATGTATGGCAGTTAAAATAGAATACAGGGAGCCCCAGGGAGCCCCACGCACACTTCCCGGGCCCTGTTCTTTAGTTTCACTTTTATTGTCATGCTTTCATCTTTGGAAAATAATGAACATTGGCCGTTCCTTCTTGACTTGGTTAAGCTCATTAAGTTCGCCTCCACTTTGTGTGTATGTCGTTCTTCCGTTGTCATCCCGTTTTCAACGTTCAGCGTAGCCTAGTGGTTAGAGCATTAGACTAGTAACCGGAAGGTTGCAAGTTCAAATCCCCGAGCTGACAAGGTACAAATTTGTTGTTCTGCCCCTGAACAGGCAGTTAACCCACTGTTCCCAGGCCGTCATTGAAAATAAGAATGTGTTCTTAACTGAATTGCCTGGTTAAATAATGGTACTTTTTTTTTTTTTTTCGTTCTCAATCCAGCCTGTCGTTGTCTTGTTTAAAATCAGGGAGAAAGTGGCCCTCGGGATTATGTGGGAGTAGTGGAGTAGATTACTAGGTTAGACCCCCGGGGGACAACATGGGGATGTGGGAGGAGGTAGAGCTCATACCTGGTTCTAAGGTTGCTGCACCCACAGAAGTGGCATGTCACACAGTTGTCATGGCACTTTCTTGAAAACTGTCTTTTACATGTTTTTATGTATAAGATTTAATATAGAAGACTAAACTGCATTATAATTCACTTTCAGCTTCATTTTGGCAGACTTACACTATCTGACCAAAAGTATGTGGACACCTGCTCAACAAACATTTCATTCCAAAATCATGGGCATTAATATGGAGTTGGTAGCCCTTTGCTGCTATAACAGCCTCCACTCTCCTGGGAAGGCTTTCCACTAGATGTTGGAACATTGCTGCTATAACAGCCTCCACTCTTCTGGGAAGGCTTTCCACTAGATGTTGGAACATTGCTGCTATAACAGCCTCCACTCTTCTGGGAAGGCTTTCCACTAGATGTTGGAACATTACTGCTATAACAGCCTCCACTCTTCTGGGAAGGTTTTCCACTAGATGTTGGAACATTGCTGCTATAACAGCCTCCACTCTTCTGTGAAGGCTTTCCACTAGATGTTGGAACATTGCTGCTATAACAGCCTCCACTCTACTGTGAAAGCTTTCCACTAGATGTTGGAACATTGCAGCGGGGATTCGTTCCATTCAGCCACAAGAGCATTAGTTAGGTCGGGCACTTAATGTTGGGCGATTAGGCCTGGCTCGCAGTCAGCATTCCAATTCATCCCAAAGGTAGAAGAAAAGGAGGAAGGGAAGTGCTGCTAAGGTACACAATAGTAGGTTTTGGTAGACAGAAGGTGCTAAGGTACACAATAGTAGGTTTTGGTAGACAGAAGGTGCTAAGGTACACAATAGTAGATTTTGGTAGACAGAAAGTGCTAAGGTACACAATAGTAGGTTTTGGTAGACAGAAGGTGCTAAGGTACACAATAGTAGGTTTTGGTAGACAGAAGGTGCTAAGGTACACAATAGTAGGTTTTGGTAGACAGAAGGTGCTAAGGCAATAGTAGGTTTTGGTAGACAGAAGGTGCTAAGGCAATAGTAGGTTTTGGTAGACAGAAGGTGCTAAGGCAATAGTAGGTTTTGGTAGACAGAAGGTGCTAAGGTACACAATAGTAGGTTTTGGTAGACAGAAGGTGCTAAGGTACACAATAGTAGGTTTTGGTAGACAGAAGGTGCTAAGGTACACAATAGTAGGTTTTGTTAGATAGAAGGTGCTAAGGTACACAATAGTAGGTTTTGGTAGACAGAAGGTGTTAAGGTACACAATAGTAGGTTTTGGTAGACAGAAGGTGCTAAGGTACACAATAGTAGGTTTTGGTAGACAGAAGGTGCTAAGGCAATAGTAGGTTTTGGTAGACAGAAGGTACTAAGGTACACAATAGTAGGTTTTGGTAGACAGAAGGTGCTAAGGTACACAATAGTAGGTTTTGGTAGACAGAAGGTGCTAAGGTACACAATAGTAGGTTTTGTTAGATAGAAGGTGCTAAGGTACACAATAGTAGGTTTTGTTAGATAGAAGGTACTAAGGTACACAATAGTAGGTTTTGTTAGATAGAAGGTGCTAAGGTACACAATAGTAGGTTTTGTTAGATAGAAGGTGCTAAGGTACACAATAGTAGGTTTTGTTAGATAGAAGGTGCTAAGGTACACAATAGTAGGTTTTGGTAGACAGAAGGTGCTAAGGTACACAATAGTAGGTTTTGTTAGATAGAAGGTACTAAGGTACACAATAGTAGGTTTTGTTAGATAGAAGGTGCTAAGGCAATAGTAGGTTTTGGTAGACAGAAGGTGCTAAGGCACACAATAGTAGGTTTTGGTAGACAGAAGGTGCTAAGGTACACAATAGTAGGTTTTGGTAGACAGAAGGTGCTAAGGCAATAGTAGGTTTTGGTAGACAGAAGGTGCTAAGGCACACAATAGTAGGTTTTGGTAGACAGAAGGTGCTAAGGCAATAGTAGGTTTTGGTAGACAGAAGGTGCTAAGGCAATAGTAGGTTTTGGTAGACAGAAGGTGCTAAGGTACACAATAGTAGGTTTTGGTAGACAGAAGGTGCTAAGGTACACAATAGTAGGTTTTGGTAGACAGAAGGTGCTAAGGCAATAGTAGGTTTTGGTAGACAGAAGGTGCTAAGGCAATAGTAGGTTTTGGTAGACAGAAGGTACTAAGGTACACAATAGTAGGTTTTGGTAGACAGAAGGTGCTAAGGTACACAATAGTAGGTTTTGGTAGACAGAAGGTGCTAAGGCAATAGTAGGTTTTGGTAGACAGAAGGTGCTAAGGCAATAGTAGGTGTTGTTAGATAGAAGGTGCTAAGGTACACAATAGTAGGTTTTGTTAGATAGAAGGTACTAAGGTACACAATAGTTGGTGTTGTTAGATAGAAGGTGCTAAGGTACACAATAGTAGGTTTTGTTAGATAGAAGGTGCTAAGGTACACAATAGTAGGTTTTGTTAGATAGAAGGTGCTAAGGTACACAATAGTAGGTTTTGGTAGACAGAAGGCACTAAGGTACACAATAGTAGGTTTTGTTAGATAGAAGGTGCTAAGGTACACAATAGTAGGTTTTGGTAGACAGAAGGTACTAAGGTACACAATAGTAGGTTTTGTTAGATAGAAGGTGCTAAGGTACACAATAGTAGGTTTTGGTAGACAGAAGGTGCTAAGGTACACAATAGTAGGTTTTGTTAGATAGAAGGTGCTAAGGTACACAATAGTAGGTTTTGTTAGATAGAAGGTGCTAAGGTACACAATAGTAGGTTTTGGTAGACAGAAGGTACTAAGGTACACAATAGTAGGTTTTGTTAGATAGAAGGTGCTAAGGTACACAATAGTAGGTTTTGGTAGACAGAAGGGGCTAAGGCAATAGTAGGTTTTGGTAGACAGAAGGTGCTAAGGCAATAGTAGGTTTTGGTAGACAGAAGGTGCTAAGGCAATAGTAGGTTTTGGTAGACAGAAGGTGCTAAGGCAATAGTAGGTTTTGGTAGACAGAAGGTGCTAAGGTACACAATAGTAGGTTTTGGTAGACAGAAGGTGCTAAGGTACACAATAGTAGGTTTTGGTAGACAGAAGGTGCTAAGGTACACAATAGTAGGTTTTGGTAGACAGAAGGTGCTAAGGCAATAGTAGGTTTTGGTAGACAGAAGGTGCTAAGGTACACAATAGTAGGTTTTGGTAGACAGAAGGTGCTAAGGTACACAATAGTAGGTTTTGGTAGACAGAAGGTACTAAGGTACACAATAGTAGGTTTTGGTAGACAGAAGGTGCTAAGGTACACAATAGTAGGTTTTGGTAGACAGAAGGTGCTAAGGTACACAATAGTAGGTTTTGGTAGACAGAAGGTGCTCTTTAGTCAAATAGCCCTTACACAGACTGGTGGTGTGTTTTGGTTCAATGTCCTGTTGAAAAACAAATGATAGTCCCACTAAGCCCAAACCAGATGGGATGGAGTATCACTGCAGAATACTGTGGTAGCCATGCTGGTTAAGTGTGCCTTGAATTCAAAATAAATCACTGACAGTGTCACCAGCAAAGCACCCCCACCCCATCACACCTCCTCCTCCATGCTTCATGGTGGGAACTATCATCCGTTCACCTACTCTGCATCTCACAAAAACACGGTGGTTGGATCCAAAAATCTCAAATTTGGACTCATCAGGCCAAAGGACAGATTTCCACTGGTCTAATGTCCATTGCTTGAGTTTCTTGGCTCAGTAAGCCTCTTCTTATTATTGGTGTCATTTAGTAGTGGTTTCTTTGCAGTAATTTAACCATGAATTTCCTCTGAACAGTTGATGTTAAGCTCTGTCTGTTTTTTATTTTATTTTTTAATTGAACCTTTATTTAACTAGGCAAGTCAGTTAAGAACAAATTCATATTTACAACGGCCTACACTGGCCAAACCTGGATGACGCTGGGCCAATTGTGCGCCGACCAATGGGACTCCCAATCACGGCCGGTTGTGATACAGACTGGATTCGAACCTCTGCTCTGTTACTTGAACTCTGTGAAGCTTTAATTTGGGCTGCAATTTCTGAGGCTGGTAACTCTGATGAACTTATCCTCTGCAGCAGATGTCTTCCTTTCCTGTGGCGGTCCTCGTGAAAGCAAGTTTCATCATAGCGCTTGATGGTTTTTGTGTCTGCACTTGAAGAAACGTAATGTCTTAAAGTAATGATGGACTGTTGTTTCTCTTTACTTATTTGAACTGTTCTTGCCATAATATGGACTTGGTCTTTTACCGAATAGAGCTATCTTCTGTATACCACCCCTACCTTGTCACAACACAACTGATTGGCTCAAACGCAATAAGAATAAGAATAAGAATTCCACAAATTAACTTTTAACAAGGCACACCTGTTAATTGAAATACATTCCAGGTGACTACCTCATGAAGCTGGTTGAGAGAATGCCAAGAGGGTACAAAGCTGTCATCAAGGTAAAGGGTGGCTACTTTGAAGAAACTTAAATATTAAATATATTTTGATTTGTTTAACACTTTTTTGGTTACTATGTGATTCCATATGTGTTATTTCAGAGTTTTGATGTCTTCACTGTTATTCTACAATGTAGAGAATAGTAAAAATAAAGAAAAACCCTGGAATGAGTAGGTGTGTCCAAACTTTTGACTGGTACTGTGCTTTTGAATATATAGTGTATTTTACTAACACCAGATTTGTAAATGGTCTCCTTTATACAACTCACATCTCTTCCTAATTGGTAATTGGCAATAGCATACATTGCTGACATTCTGATGTCCCACTAGTACAGTGTTTATCCAGTTCTGGTTCCAAAACAGTAAAGGCTCCAGCAGCAGCAGCAGGTGTATGTGTATGTGTGTGTGTGTGTGTGTGTGTGTGTGTGTGTGTGTG
>NC_034202.2:27770467-27774493 GCF_002021735.2 Oncorhynchus kisutch
CTCTCTCTACCTCTCTCTTTCTCTTTACCTCTCTCTCTCTTTCTCTCTCTACTTCTACCTCTCTCTTTCTTTTTTTCTTTTTCACTCTTTCTCTCTCTACCTCTTTCTCTCTCTCTCTCTCATTCCCTCTATTTACTTGAATGCCCTTTCCAGTACAGGGGGAAATGTATTGCTTGTAGGACAGGTGGAATATGGACAATGGGCAGCATGGAGTGCAGGGTTATCTGGCCAGCCTGTGAGCGCAGCAGGGAGATCGATGTGACCCGTGATACACTGTCATCACAATTCCCACCCTGGCTGTCCTATTTGTCTTGCGCTGGGAAGCTGGGATGGCTGGTGTCATCTCAGAGCCAGATTATCTGGGTGAATCATAGCTCCAGACACTCTCAGGGTTCTGTCTATTTACCCCTGTCGTTCCCTCTGTGTGTGGGGGAGGGATGGAAGTAGAGGAGAGGGGGAGGGATGGAAGGAGAGGAGGGGAGTAGAGGAGATAGGGGATGGAGGGATTGGGGAGAGGATGGGGAGTAGAGGAGATGGGGGATAGAGGGATGGGAGGAGAGGAGGGGGAGGGGAGATAGGAGGAGAGGGGTGGGGTGGGAGGAAAGTGAGAGAGGGCTTTGGGAAGGTAAAATACAATGCTCCTTGCTTTTCGGGTAGCTGTCTCCGTGGTGATACTGCTCTGATCTGGGTTTTTCACTCTGCTGCGTATAGATGAACCACTCTTCAGAGAGAGGCTGTACAGGGCATACAGTCAGTCCCTCAGCCTGGGCACTCTGCTGCGTATAGATGAACCACTCTTCAGAGAGAGGCTGTACAGGGCATACAGTCAGTCCCTCAGCCTGGTCACTCTGCTGCGTATAGATGAACCACTCTTCAGAGAGAGGCTGTACAGGACATGCAGTCAGTCCCTCAGCCTGGTCATTCTGCTGCGTATAGATGAACCACTCTTCAGAGAGAGGCTGTACAGGACATGCAGTCAGTCCCTCAGCCTGGTCACTCTGCTGCTTCCACTGTCTACCATTAACAATGCCTTCAGCTTTATTCAACTGTTCATATGTCCCTGTGAATGTGATGGAATGTGTGTTTGTGCATCAGTTTTATTTGAACAGCCCCATTACGTGTGATAAAGCTGGTTGTAAACCAAGGTCTATTGTATGTTGTGTTAAGCAGAAGAAGGGCAGCTGGCCCTGCCCATGATGAAGCCAGGCTTTGAGAAGATGGCCCTGGGTGGACAGACCCTGCCTCCAGGCTTCCCTGCGCCCTTCCTCTTCGCCGACGGACTCAACTCTGTGGAGACTCTGCTCACCAACATCCAGGTGGAGACACAGTCTTTGTGTTTTGGAATATTGGCACTGGTGTGAGTGGGTGCTGCTGTAGGGTGTGTGTGTGTGTGTGTGTGTGTGTGTGTGTGTGTGTGTGTGTGTGTGTGTGTGTGTGTGTGTTATGGGGCTCTAGTTGTTAGCCCTGGGGTTAAAGGTTAAAGTGCTGTGCTCTTCTCTGTGTCCCTCGGGCGGCGCAGGGTCTGCTGAAGGTAGCCGTGGACAACACCCGTGTGCAGGAGAAACACGTACAGCAGCAGAGGAAGGAGCTTAAGATGGAGCTCTACAGAGAGAGAGAGATGAGAGAGAGTCTGGAGAGACAGCTCTCCTCCGAACTGCACAGCCGAGGTAGGAGAGAGGGAGAGGAAGTGTGTGTGTGTGTCTGACTGAATGAGAGACAGACAGACAGCGAGGAAAGTGTGTGTGTACAGTATATGTGAGAGAGATCTGGCAGTGTGAATGAATAAACCAGTGGAGGCTGGTGAGTGGAGGACGGCTCACAATAATGGCTAGAATGGAGCGAATGGAATGGCATCAACCACATGGAAAACATGTGTTTGATGTATTGGATACCATTCCACTAATTCCGCTCTAGCCATTTACCACAGCCCCGTCATCCCCAATTAAAGTTTATTTTATTTATTTATTTAACTTATATTTAACTAGGCAAGTCAGTTAAGAACAAATTCTTATTTACAATGACGGCCTACCCCCGGCCAAACCCAGTCAACGCTGGGCCAACTGACTCCCAATCACGGCCGGATGTGATGCAGCCTGATGTGCCACAAGCCTCTTTTGGAATACATGCATACAGTACATACAAATTCTGCCAAAGGAAAATGTGCATCTTTACTGGGCTTGGCACACATCGTGGTGGATTTAGATAGGACTTGTGCATCTTTACTGGTCTTGGCACACATCGTGGTGGATTTAGATAGGACTTGTGCATCTTTACTGGGCTTGGCACACATCGTGGTGGATTTAGATAGGACTTGTGCATCTTTACTGGTCTTGGCACACATCGTGGTGGATTTAGATAGGACTTGTGCATCTTTACTGGGCTTGGCACACATCGTGGTGGATTTAGATAGGACTTGTGCATCTTTACTGGGCTTGGCACACATCGTGGTGGATTTAGATTGAACTTGTGCATCTTTACTGGTCTTGGCACACATCGTGGTGGATTTAGATTGGACTTGTGCATCTTTACTGGGCTTGGCACACATCGTGGTGGATTAGATAGGACTTGTGCATCTTAACTGGGCTTGGCACACATCGTGGTGGATTTAGATAGGACTTGTGCATCTTTACTGGGCTTGGCACACATCGTGGTGGATTTAGATAGGACTTGTGCATCTTTACTGGGCTTGGCACACATCGTGGTGGATTTAGATAGGACTTGTGCATCTTTACTGGGTTTGGCACACATCGTGGTGGATTTAGATAGGACTTGTGCATCTTTACTGGGCTTGGCACACATCGTGGTGGATTTAGATAGGACTTGTGCATCTTTACTGGGTTTGGCACACATCGTGGTGGATTTAGATAGGACTTGTGCATCTTTACTGGGTTTGGCACACATCGTGGTGGATTTAGATAGGACTTGTGCATCTTTACTGGGCTTGGCACACATCGTGGTGGATTTAGATAGGACTTGTGCATCTTTACTGGGCTTGGCACACATCGTGGTGGATTTAGATAGGACTTGTGCATCTTTACTGGGCTTGGCACACATCGTGGTGGATTTAGATAGGACTTGTGCATCTTTACTGGGTTGGCACACATCGTGGTGGATTTAGATAGGACTTGTGCATCTTTACTGGGTTTGGCACACATCGTGGTGGATTTAGATAGGACTTGTGCATCTTTACTGGGCTTGGCACACATCGTGGTGGATTTAGATAGGACTTGTGCATCTTTACTGGGCTTGGCACACATCGTGGTGGATTTAGATAGGACTTGTGCATCTTTCCTGGTCTTGGCACACATCGTGGTGGATTTAGATTGGACTTGTGCATCTTTACTGGGTATTGGCACACATCGTGGTGGATTTAGATAGGACTTGTGCCTCTTTACTGGGCTTGGCACACATCGTGGTGGATTTAGATTGGACTTGTGCATCTTTACTGGGTTTGGCACACATCGTGGTGGATTTAGATAGGACTTGTGCATCTTTACTGGGCTTGGCACCACATCGTGGTGGATTTAGATGGACTTGTGCATCTTTACTGGGTCTTGGCACACATCGTGGTGGATTTAGATAGGACTTGTGCATCTTACTGGGCTTGGCACACATCGTGGTGGATTTTAGATAGGACTTGTGCATCTTTACTGGGCTTGGCACACATCGTGGTGGATTTAGATAGGACTTGTGCATCTTTACTGGGCTTGGGCACACATCGTGGTGGATTTAGATAGGACTTGTGCATCTTTACTTGGGTTTGGCACACATCGTGGTGGATTTAGATTGGACTTGTGCATCTTTACTGGGTTTGGCACACATCGTGGTGGATTTAGATTGGACTTGTGCATCTTTACTGGTTTGGCACACAATCGTGGTGGATTTAGATTGGACTTGTGCATCTTTACTGGGTTTGGCCACACATCGTGGTGGATTTAGATGGACTTGTGCATCTTACTGGGTTTGGCACACAATCGTGGTGGATTTAGATTGGACTTGTGCATCTTCTACTGGGTTTGGCACACA
>NC_034202.2:27774593-27877093 GCF_002021735.2 Oncorhynchus kisutch
GGTGGGTGGGGTGAGAGAGAGGGAGGTGATGGTGAGAGAGAGGGAGGTGATGGTGAGCGAGATGGAGGTGATGGTGAGAGAGAGAGAGAGGTAGGTGGGTGAGAGAGAGGGAGCTGATGGTCAGAGAGAGAGGTAGGTGGGTGAGAGAGAGGGAGCTGATGGTGAGAGAGGGAGGTGGGGTGGGGTGAGAGAGAGAGGGAGGTGATGGTGAGAGAGAGAGGGAGGTGATGGTGAGAGAGAGAGGGAGGTGGGTGAGAGAGAGGGGAGGTGATGGTGAGAGAGGGAGGTGATGGTGAGAGAGAGAGGGAGGTGGGGTGAGAGAGAGGGAGGTGATGGTGAGAGAGGGAGAGAGGTGGGGTGAGAGAGAGGGAGGTGATGGTGAGAGAGAGAGAGAGGGAGAGAGGAGGGGTGAGAGAGAGAGGGAGGGTGATGTGAGAGAGAGAGAGGGAGGTGATGGTGAGAAAGAAAGGGAGGTGGGGTGAGAGAGAGGGAGTTGATGGTGAGAGAGAGGGAGGTGGGGTGGGGTGGGGTGAGGTGAGAGAGAGGGAGGTGATGGTGAGAGAGAGAGGGGGGTGAGGGAGAGGGAGGTGGGGTGGGGTGAGAGAGAGGGAGGTGATGGTGAGAGAGAGGGAGGTGATGGTGAGAGAGAAAGGTAGGTGGGTGAGAGAGAGGGAGGTGATGGTGAGAGAGGGAGGTGGGGTGGGGTGAGAGAGAGGGAGGTGATGGTGAGAGAGAGGGAGGTGATGGTGAGCGAGATGGAGGTGATGGTGAGAGAGAGAGGGAGGTGATGGTGAGAGAGAGGGAGCTGATGGTCAGAGAGAGAGGTAGGTGGGTGAGAGAGAGGGAGCTGATGGTGAGAGAGGGAGGTGGGGTGGGGAGAGAGAGGGAGGTGATGGTGAGAGCTAGAGGGAGGTGATGGTGAGAGAGAGAGGGAGGTGGGTGAGAGAGAGGGAGGTGATGGTGATGGTGAGAGAGAGGGAGGTGATGGTGAGAGAGAGAGGGAGGTGGGGTGAGAGAGAGGGAGGTGGGTTGAGAAAGAAGGAGGGAGGTGATGGTGAGAGAGAGGGAGGTGGGGTGAGAGAGAGAGGGAGGTGGGGTGGGGTGAGAGAGAGGGAGGTGATGGTGAGAGAGAGGCAGGTGATGGTGAGAGAGAGAGGGAGGTGATGGTGAGAGAGGGAGGTGGGGTGAGAGAGAGAAGGAGGTGATGGTGAGAGAGAGGGAGGTGATGGTAAGAGAGAGAGGGAGGTGGGGTGAGAGAGAGGGAGGTGGGGTGAGAGAGGGGGGTGATGGTGAGAGAGAGGGGAGGTGGGGTGAGAGAGCGGGAGGTGATGTGAGAGAGAGGGAGGTGATGTGAGAGAGGGAGGTGATGGTGAGAGAGAGAGGTAGGTGGGTGAGAGAGAGGGAGGTGATGGTGAGAGAGGGAGGTGGGGTGGGGTAAGAGAGAGAGGGAGGTGATGGTGAGAGAGAGAGGGAGGTGATGGTGAGAGCGAGGGATGTGATGGTGAGAGAGAGGGAGGTGGGGTGAGAGAGAGGGAGGTGATGGTGAGAGAGAGGGAGGTGATGGTGAGAGAGAGAGGGAGGTGGGGTGAGAGAGAGGGAGGTGGGTTGAGAAAGAAGGTGGGAGATGATGGTGAGAGAGAGGGAGGTGGGGTGAGAGAGAGGGAGGTGGGGTGGGGTGAGAGAGAGGGAGGTGATGGTGAGAGAGAGGCAGGTGATGGTGAGAGAGAGAGGGAGGTGATGGTGAGAGAGGGAGGTGGGGTGAGAGAGAGAAGGAGGTGATGGTGAGAGAGAGGGAGGGAGGTGATGGTGAGAGAGAGGGAGGGAGGTGATGGTGAGAGAGAGGGAGGGAGGTGATGGTGAGAGAGAGGGAGGTTGGGTGAGAAAGAGGGAGGGAGGTGATGGTGAGAGAGAGGGGGAGGTGGGGTGAGAGAGAGGGAGGTGATGGTGAGAGAGAGGGAGGTGGGTGAGAGAGAGGGAGGTGATGGTGAGAGAGAGGAAGGTGGGGTGAGAGAGAGGAAGGTGGGGTGAGAGAGAGGGAGGTGATGTGAGAGAGGGGGAGGTGGGGTGAGAGAGGGAGGTGATGGTGAGAGAGAGGGAGGTGGGGTGAGAGAGAGGGATGTGATGGTGAGAGGGAGGGAGGTGGGGTGAGAGAGAGAGGGAGGGAGGTGATGGTGAAAGTAAAGAGAGAGGGAGGTGATGGTGAGAGAGAGAGAGGGAGGTGGGGGGTGAGAGAGGAAGAGAGAGGGAGGCGGCGGTGAAAGTAAAGAGAGAGGGAGGTGATGGTGGGAGACAGGGAGGTGGGGTGAGAGGAAGCAAGAGGGAGATGATGGTGAGAGAGGGAGTTGGGGTGAGAGAGAGGGAGGTGAGGGTGAGAGAGAGGGAGGTGGGTGAGAGAGAGAGGCAGGGGTGAGAGTAAAGAGAGAGAGAGGTGATGGTGGGAGACAGGGAGGTGGGGGTGAGAGGAAGCAAGAGGGAGATGATGGTGAGAGAGGGAGTTGGGGTGAGAGAGAGGGAGGTGAGGGTGAGAGAGAGGGAGGTGGGTGAGAGAGAGAGGCAGGGGTGAGAGTAAAGAGAGAGAGAGGTGATGGTGGGAGACAGGGAGGTGGGGGTGAGAGGAAGCAAGAGGGAGATGATGGTGAGAGAGGGAGTTGGGGTGAGAGAGAGGGAGGTGGGTGAGAGAGAGAGGCAGGGGTGAGAGTAAAGAGAGAGAGAGGTGAGAGAGGGAGGTGGGGGTGAGAGAGGAGTTGGGGGGTGACACAGGGAGAGCAAAGTAATCAATGAGAAGGACCCAGAAAGGATAAATGAGGACCTCAACAACACTAACACACTTGTCTTCACTCTGGCACCTATCACAACCACCTGTTCATTAAACAACATTTCAGCATATTCACCTACAGGAATAATCTACACCCAAATAAGCAAAAATCTCCTAACCTGCTTTAGTTCAAAACAAACACTATACTTACATACACCAAATGAGACCCTTGGGTACCGTTCATTTCCAAGTTTGCAACTCACTAATTGGCAAAAAAGAGCGAGCATGAAATATCAAGGTGAATCTTTATGGCAGTCCCAGATCGGCTGCAATTAGGCCGTTTGCAGTCTATGCAGAAAAAAGAGGGCCAGAGGGCCAGAAGACCAGAGCCGTGTTAAATATGGATGGAGCTGCTGAGGAGAGTTCCCAGAGGAGCTGCAACATACAGCCATTCTGCCAGAACACTACATGTTTCCACGTCACGCTGCACATTCTGAGAAGGTTAAACAAAGCAGATAGAACAGACGTAAACACAATGTCAGATGTTGTCATCCTGTCCGTTGTCATCCTGTCCGTTGTCATCCTGACCGTTGTCATCCTGACCGTTACCATCCTGACCGTTGTCATCCTGACCGTTGTCATCCTGACCGTTGTCATCCTGTCCGTTGTCATCCTGTCCGTTGTCATCCTGACCGTTGTCATCCTGACCGTTGCCATCCTGACCGTTGTCATCCTGACCGTTGTCATCCTGACCGTTGTCATCCTGACCGTTGTCATCCTGACCGTTGCCATCCTGTCCGTTGTCATCCTGTCCGTTGTCACCCTGTCCGTTGTCACGCTGTCCGTTGTCACCCTGTCCGTTGCCATCCTGTCCGTTGCCATCCTGACCGTTGCCATCCTGTCCGTTGCCATCCTGACCGTTGTCACCCTGTCCGTTGTCACCCTGTCCGTTGTCATCCTGTCCGTTGTCATCCTGACCGTTGTCATCCTGTCCATTGTCATCCTGTCCGTTGCCATCCTGACCGTTGCCATCCTGACCGTTGCCATCCTGACCGTTGTCACCCTGTCCGTTGCCATCCTGTCCGTTGTCACCCTGTCCGTTGCCATCCTGACCGTTGTCATCCTGACCGTTGTCATCCTGTCCGTTGTCATCCTGTCCGTTGTCATCCTGTCCGTTGTCATCCTGTCTGTTGCCATCCTGTCCGTTGTCATCCTGTCCGTACATATTAACATATTAACGTTGGAATAAAATTAGAGAATCAAGGAGTGTTGCTCTTCTCGTCTTTCTACTCTGACAGTACAGACAGACAGTACAGACAGACAGACAGACAGACAGACAGACAGACAGAGACAGACAGACAGACAGACAGACAGACAGACAGACAGACAGACAGACAGACAGACAGACAGACAGACAGACAGACAGACAGACAGACAGACAGACAGTATAGACATACATACAGACAGACAGACAGACAGACAGACAGACAGACAGACAGACAGACAGGACAGACAGACAGACAGACAGACAGACAGACAGACAGACAGACAGACAGACAGACAGACAGAGAGGCCTGTAATTTTCATCATAGGTACACTTCAACTATGACAGACAAAATGAGAAGAAAAAAATCCAGAAAATCACATTGTAGGAATTTTAATAAGTATTTGGTCACCTACAAACAAGCAAGATTTCTGGCTCTCACAGACCTAACTTCTTCTTTAAGAGGCTCCTCTGTCCTCCACTCGTTACCTGTATTAATGGCACCGGTTAGAACTTGTTATCAGTATATAAGACACCTGTCCACAACCTCAAACAGTCACACTCCAAACTCCACTATGGCCAAGACCAAAGAACTGTCAAAGGACACCAGAAACAAAATTGTAGACCTGCACCAGGCTGGGAAGACTGAATCTGCAATAGGTAAGCAGCTTGGTTTGAAGAAATCAACTGTGGGTGCAATTATTAGGAAATGGAAGACATACAAGACCACTGATAATCTTCCTCGATCTGGGGCTCCACGCAAGATCTCACCCCGTGGGGTCAAAATGATCACAAGAACGGTGAGCAAAAATCCCAGAACCACACGGGGGGACCTAGTGAATGACCTGCAGAGAGCTGGGACCAAAGTAACAAAGCCTACCATCAGTAACACACTACGCCGCCAGGGACTCAAATCCTGCAGTGCCAGACGTGTCCCCCTGCTTAAGCCAGTACATGTCCACGTCTGAAGTTTGCTAGAGAGCATTTGAATGATCCAGAAGAAGATTGGGAGAATGTCATATGGTCAGATGAAACCAAAATAGAAAATTTTGGTAAAAACTCAACTCGTCGTGTTTGGAGGACAAAGAATGCTGAGTTGCATCCAAAGAACACCATACCTACTGTGAAGCATGGTGGTGGAAACATCATGCTTTGAGGCAGTTTTTCTGCAAAGGAACCAGGACGACTGATCCGTGTAAAGGAAAGAATGAATGGGGCCATGTATTCTGAGATTTTGAGTGAAAACCTCCTTCCATCAGCAAGGGCATTGAAGATGAAACGTGGCTGGGTCTTTCAGCATGACAATAATCCCAAACACACCGCCCGGGCAACGAAGGAGTGGCTTCGTAAGAAGCATTTCAAGGTCCTGGAGTGGCCTAGCCAGTCTCCAGATCTCAACCCCATAGAAAATCTTTGGAGGGGGTTGAAAATCCGTGTTGCCCAGCAACAGCCCCAAAACATCACTGCTCTAGAGGAGATCTGCATGGAGGAATGGGCCAAAATACCAGCAACAGTGTGTGAAAACCTTGTGAAAACTTACAGAAAACATTTGACCTCTGTCATTGCCAACAAAGGGTATATAACAAAGTATTGAGATAAACTTTTGTTATTGACCAAATACTTATTGTCCACCACAATTTGCAAATAAATTCAATAAAAATCCTACAATGTGATTTTCTGGATTTGTTTTCCCTCATTTTGTCTGTCATAGTTGAAGTGTACCTATGATGAAAATTACAGGCCTCTCTCATCTTTTTAAGTGGGAGAACTTGCACAATTGGTGGCTGACTAAATACTTTTTTGCCCCACTGTACATACATACATACATACATACATACATACATACAGACAGACAGACAGACAGACAGTTCATCCCTCTCTCATTTTCTCTCTTTCTGGTCCTCATCCTCCAACACCACCGAACAGTGCTGTTTCATCCTATGTTATGTTGTCTTTTCCCAGTTCCCAGAACACAAATGAAACATGCAGAACCACTCCTGAGAGATGATCTACCGGTATTTCACTACCATGTAGAGACTAACACGCAGCTGCTGACTCCAGTCACAGTTATCCAGCTGTTTTCCTTTCAGATGTCCCCTCCTGTTGACAACTAACACTAAATGATTCATCGCCCATATTATTCCTGACGCACATTTCATTAAAGGAGATAGATACTTAATCCATTGGTTGCTCTTGAACTTTTATTCTCATGCTCATGGAAAACTTGAAAAATCACAAACTCAGTTTCACATCATTTGAAATATATACACCCTCTGGAGCGTAAACAACTTTATTTATATGCAGAAGAGAGAGTTTCTCATACTGACAACATCTTCAACAAGTATACATGGCAAATGTGTTTCTCAGGGTAAACCTTACTCCGTGGGAAAATACTAGGGAAATGTTCATTTTATGTCTGTTAATAGAGGTAGTAAGGATGGACGGATGACTTAATAGAGGTAGTAAGGATGGATGGATGACTTAATAGAGGTAGTACGGATGGATGAATGACTTAATAGAGGTAGTAAGGATGGATGGATGACTTAATAGAGGTAGTACGGATGGATGACTTAATAGAGGTAGTATGGATGGATGGATGGATGACTTAATAGAGGGAGTACGGATGGATAGATGACTTAATAGAGGTAGTACAGATGGATGGATGACTTAATAGAGGTAGTACGGATGGATGGATGGATGACTTAATAGAGGTAGTACGGATGGATGGATGACTTCATAGTGGTAGTACGGATGGATGGATGACTTCATAGTGGTAGTACGGATGGATGGATGACTTCATAGTGGTAGTACGGATGGATGGATGACTTAATAGAGGTAGTACGGATGGATGGATGACTTAATAGAGGTAGTAAGGATGGATGGATGACTTAATAGAGGTAGTAGGGATGGATGGATGACTTAATAGAGGTAGTAGGGATGGATGGATGACTTAATAGAGGTAGTACGGATGGATGGATGACTTAATAGAGGTAGTAAGGATGGATGGATGACTTAATAGAGGTAGTACGGATGGATGACTTAATAGAGGTAGTATGGATGGATGGATGGATGACTTAATAGAGGGAGTACGGATGGATAGATGACTTAATAGAGGTAGTACAGATGGATGGATGACTTCATAGTGGTAGTACGGATGGATGGATGACTTCATAGTGGTAGTACGGATGGATGGATGGATGACTTAATAGAGGTAGTACGGATGGATGGATGACTTCATAGTGGTAGTACGGATGGATGGATGGATGACTTAATAGAGGTAGTACGGATGGATGGATGACTTAGAGGTGGTACGGCTGGATGGATGGATGACTTAATAGAGGTAGTACGGATGGATGGATGACTTAATAGAGGTAGTACGAATGGATGGATGACTTAATAGAGGTAGTAAGGATGGATGGATGACTTAATAGAGGTAGTACAGATGGATGGCTTGATTAACTGATGTTTCTGTTTCCCTAACAGAGAACAGACCCTACACCAAGCCTCCCATCGTGTACTGAAAGAACTCCAGCTCCTCCAGACCTGACCCAGGGCTGCCGCTGCTGGCTACGCCAGAGACAGAGCCCTTGGCTGGAAGAGAACGAGCGGAGAAGAGGGGCGACTGAAGGGAGGAATGGATCCCCTGAAACTCATGTACAGGACTGCAGAGAGGGTGTGGTGGGGTGAGAGGTGACACTGGAGTAGCTCTTTTTGCTGCCCCATCATCTCACTCCAGCTACTTGTAAAATCCCTCTATTTCACTTGTTTGAGAAAAAAAGAGTAAGGACCATTGAAAATAAAATGTGGATTTTTCTCTACTCCCTGTGAAGCACATACAGAAGCCTATCCTCCTTCCCTATCCTCCTTCCCTATCCTATTTCTCTCCAAGCTGATTGCCTCTCATTATTATTATTGTTATTAATTATTAGTATTATTATTGTTGTTAGTTGTTGATTCCTCAAATGCCCCAATATGTCCCAATAGCACAAGTCTTGCAGCGCATATATAGGATCATTTCTTCTTAGAGCTTGAAAATCTGAAGGAGGATATGAAATGTAACATTCAAGACAAAATGTGCTTCTCTTCTTATATCACCTCTTATTCATCAAGTAAAAGAGACTGAAACCGTTTTTGAATTTCAATGCTTTTTCTCTTTTGTTTTTCTGAAAAATATCACAGCTTCATGTTGACTTGGGAATGTGTCCTCTCCCTGAACTGAATGTGTCCTCTCCCTGAACTGAATGTGTCCTCTCCATGAACTGAATGTGTCCTCTCCCTGAACTGAATGTGTCCTCTCCATGAACTGAATGTGTCCTCTCCCTGAACTGAATGTGTCCTCTCCCTGAACTGAATGTGTCCTCTCCCTGAACTGAATGTGTCCTCTTCCTTGACTGAATGTGTCCTCTTCCTGAACTGAATGTGTCCTCTCCCTGAACTGAATGTGTCCTCTCCCTGAACTGAATGTGTCCTCTCCCTGAACTGAATGTGTCCTCTCCCTGAACTGAATGTGTCCTCTCCCTGAACTGAATGTGTCCTCTTCCTTGACTGAATGTGTCCTCTCCCTGAACTGAATGTGTCCTCTCCCTGAACTGAATGTGTCCTCTCCCTGAACTGAATGTGTCCTCTCCCTGAACTGAATGTGTCCTCTCCCTGAACTGAATGTGTCCTCTTCCTTGACTGAATGTGTCCTCTCCCTGAACTGAATGTGTCCTCTCCCTGAACTGAATGTGTCCTCTTCCTTGACTGAATGTGTCCTCTCCCTGAACTGAATGTGTCCTCTCCCTGAACTGAATGTGTCCTCTTCCTTGACTGAATGTGTCCTCTCCCTGAACTGAATGTGTCCTCTTCCTTGACTGAATGTGTCCTCTCCCTGAACTGAATGTGTCATCTCCCTGAACTGAATGTGTCCTCTCCCTGAACTGAATGTGTCCTCTTCCTTGACTGAATGTGTCCTCTCCCTGAACTGAATGTGTCATCTCCCTGAACTGAATGTGTCCTCTCCCTGAACTGAATGTGTCCTCTCCCTGAACTGAATGTGTCCTGTCCCTGAACTGAATGTGTCCTCTCCCTGAACTGAATGTGTCCTCTCCCTGAACTGAATGTGTCCTCTCCCTGAACTGAATGTGTCCTCTCCCTGAACTGAATGTGTCCTCTCCCTGGACTGAATGTGTCCTCTCCCTGAACTGAATGTGTCCTCTTCCTTGACTGAATGTGTCCTCTCCCTGAACTGAATGTGTCCTCTCCCTGAACTGAATGTGTCCTCTCCCTGAACTGAATGTGTCCTCTCCCTGAACTGAATGTGTCCTCTCCCTGAACTGAATGTGTCCTCTCCCTGAACTGAATGTGTCCTCTTCCTTGACTGAATGTGTCCTCTCCCTGAACTGAATGTGTCCTCTCCCTGAACTGAATGTGTCCTCTCCCTGAACTGAATGTGTCCTCTCCCTGAACTGAATGTGTCCTCTCCCTGAACTGAATGTGTCCTCTCCCTGAACTGAATGTGTCCTCTTCCTTGACTGAATGTGTCCTCTCCCTGAACTGAATGTGTCCTCTCCCTGAACTGAATGTGTCCTCTCCCTGAACTGAATGTGTCCTGTCCCTGAACTGAATGTGTCCTCTCCCTGAACTGAATGTGTCCTCTCCCTGAACTGAATGTGTCCTCTCCCTGAACTGAATGTGTCCTCTCCCTGAACTGAATGTGTCCTCTCCCTGAACTGAATGTGTCCTCTCCCTGAACTGAATGTGTCCTGTCCCTGAACTGAAGGTGTCCTCTCCCTGAACTGAATATGTCCTGTCCCTGAACTGAAGGTGTCCTCTCCCTGAACTGAATGTGCCCTGTCCCTGAACTGAATGTGTCCTCTCCCTGAACTGAATGTGTCCTGTCCCTGAACTGAATGTGTCCTCTCCCTGAACTGAATGTGCCCTGTCCCTGAACTGAAGGTGTCCTGTCCCTGAACTGCGTTGTTTGTGTGTGTTTACTGAAAGCTCAGTCTGGATACAAAAAAAGAGATATTGAGGTGTATCCTAGATACCTTTCCCCACTAATGGTTTCTCTGTTGCTCAGTTCAAATGTTATATTGCTGTTTAAAAGACAGTATTCCAGTAACCCCTGTTCTGTCCCCCCTCCCCTTTGTTTTTAAAGACATGTAAAAATGCTTTAGCATTGGCTAGTCTGACGTCGTAATTAAGTGGATACATTTGTTGTCAAGAAAAAAAACGTAAGTAAAATGAAATACCCCAATGCATATCCGATGCAAGCATGCCTGTAGATACAACACTGGTGGGAAAAAAACATTTAAAAAACATGCCAATTCAAATATATTTTTTACAATTTTGGGATTTTAATTATTACCATGATCACAACCAGGCAGCTATTTAAAATTGTTGACCTTGTTTTAATGATGATATCACATCACAGCCGTGCACAAAACACACACAATGACAAACATACTTCTGGAAATCTTGCTAGATTTTTTGGGGGGGTTGTTGTTTGGTTTTGTAGTAATAAAGATCTAGATTCAGATGTTTTGTTGCAGTCTTCTGTGCCCTCTGGTTTACAACTTCTTGTGGTTCTCAGTTGTGCATCTGTCTGAGGTAGCAAATACATGCACAGAAACTATTCTCCCTGTGTGAGTGAGTGTGGCACTAACGCGTGTTCCTATAGTGCAGGGTAGAGGCCACAAAAAACTGGAACTCATCATGAGGGGCCACAGTGGCTTGTGGGTCTGTGTACCCACATCTATGTACCCCCTGCAACTCTACTCATTTTGCCATAGGGTGGAGAGATGATTTCACAATTTCATGCAACTCTACTCATTTTGCCATGGGGTGGAGACAAATGTTTGCAGTTTTTAATATGATATCTGATGATCAATGGGGTCAACCCGGTCAGTAATTTGACCATGCTTACTAAAAGTTTAGATAGCTGGCCGCTAGACTAAGTTTCCAATGTAAAAAAAAATGTTAGCTGACATGGCTAGTTGAGTGACTGTCAGTGTCTGACATAAGAGAAGAACTGCTGATGTACACACAGACTTGCGTGGCTGTTGTCTTGTGCGGACAGTCCAGTGATGTACTGGACCGTCCGCACTACCCTCTGTAGCGCCTTGCGGTCGGAAGTCAAGCAGTTGCCATAACAAGCGGTGCTGTAGCCAGTTAAGATGCTCTCAGTGGAGCAACTTTTTGAGGATCTGAGGGCCCGTGACGAATCTTTTCAGCCTCCTGAGATGAAAGAGGCGTTGTCGTGGCCTCTTTACGACTGTGTTGGTGTGTTTTGGACCATGGTAGATCCTCAGTGATGTGGATAGGATGAACTTTAAGGTCCCAAGGGGATTATTGTCTTAGACACACAGTACGGCTGTATACAAAATAGGCACATTACACACTCAGCATAGTACATATACTGAGTACTCCAAACATTAAGAACACCTTCCTGATATTGAGATGCACCCCCCTTCTTCTGCCCTCAGAACAGCCTCAATTAGTTGGGGCATGGATTACAAGGTGTCGAAAGCGTTCCACAGGGATGCTGGCCCATGTTGACTACAATGCTTCCCACAGTTGTTTCAAGTTGGCTGGATGTCCTTTGGGTGGTGGACCATCCTTGATACACACAGGAAACTGTTGAGCATGAAAAACCTTAACAGTAACCGGTGCACCTGGCACCTACTACCATGCCTCGTTCAAAGGCGCTTAAATCTTTTGTCTTGCCAATTCACCCTCTGAATGGCACACATACACACTCCATGTCTCCATTGTCTCAAGGCGTATAAATCCTTCTTTAACCTGTCTCCTCCCCTTCATCTACACTAATTTGAAGTGGATTTAACAAGTGAAATCAATAAGGGATCATAGCTTTCACCTGGTCAGTCTATGTCATGGAAAGAGCATGTTTTAATGCTTTTTAATCTCAGTGTACATTGCACGTTACCCTCATCATCATACACTTCTCATATAGCCACATAAATAAGAAGGAAGAGGAGGGGGAAGTGGAGGAGGAGAAGGGGGAGGAGGAAGAGAAAGGGGAGGAGGAGGGGGAGGTGCTTTCCACTTCAATTAGAGACGGGCCGTTTGATCTGCTTCTGATTGTCCTTCCCCACTTATAGCTTTATGAAGTAGTCAAAATACTTCATTAATGATCAGTGCTTTCTTTAATGAAAAAACAAGTGCTGTGGAGTGCTATTTGATCAGTGAAATTAAAATGAAAAATGTGCATTTTAATTTAATAAAACATAGAATATGATTAAGACTAAGAAGGAGAGGATAATCAAACAAGGAGTTCCAACCTTGATTTGTGGGACAGTGCTTTTTCTTTAGTATAATCCATCAAATCAAATCCATGTCAATTAAAAATATTGTTCTCTGGTATGAAATATAAGCTGAATCCTGGATCGATGTAACTTAACCTCTGTGCAGAGGAATTGTCTGGACAGATCATGCCACTGTAGCCCTGACAGCCTGCTTTTTACCTACACAAGGCTCTCCTCAGGTTATCACTTTACTCCAGTTTTGACTAGTACAGCAAAGCTGTTTTCTGCTGTTCCCCATCTCTCACATGTCTTCCTCAGGGTTATGAAGAGGTGATCATGCTGTGAACGGAAAATAAATGGGAGAAATACAAAGCCTGTTCCCTTCCCACCTGACAGCATCTAATCGATACTGTATAAATCAATAATCAAATGCATTGAAATGAACTTAAGATACACAGTGCATGGACGAGAAGTGTCAGCGGCAGCAATTGATGATATGGGAATTGACAAGCTCATACCTACATTACTGTGGACCAGAATCACAGCCTAATTGACCGAACTATGAAATTAGATTGGAATTATGGCAGAGGCAGCATTGGAATTTCGATTGAATTATAACACTTGTCAATCACGCCCTGTCAGTACCCATAACAAATGAAAGCATGCCGGCATTGCCTCACCAATTCCCCTCCCATGGGTGCCATGCCTAGCCAGTATCCACCATGAGATACCGGTTCATAGCGGAATGGGAGAGATGGACTTTGGCCAGAGAAAATGGTTAAATTGGCTGCTTTGGCACATTATAATCCTTCAACCAACCATCTGTTCTCACCATGTCTCTCTGCTGGTCTGGTGTGGGCCTGGGGAGGGTGGGGGGGGGGGGGTGGGGGGGGGGGCAGGTGGTGTGGTCCTCAGACACTGCTGAGGAGAAATATGTCCCATGAGACTTCACTATTCAGAGACTGGACAACAATGCACCACCAGTGTCTCTGGATGGTTTGTGATGTAAAATTGGCAGTGCTGCTATTTCCTTTCATGGAGTATTAACACAGGCAGGGGCAGATTGTTTTCCCACACCAACAACATAATGTGTTGCGTAGATTCGATTTTCTGCTCACACATATGCAAACCAATGGACGCCTTCAGACACACACACACACACACGCTGATGGGCCTGTCTACAGGGCAGGGTGTCCACTGAAGGGCCTGTCTACAGGGCAGGGTGTCCACTGAAGGGCCTGTCTACAGGGCAGGGTGTCCACTGAAGGGCCTGTCTACAGGGCAGGGTGTCCACTGAAGGGCCTGTCTACAGGGCAGGGTGTCCACTGAAGGGCCTGTCTACACAGCAGGGTGTCTTCTGAAGGGCCTGTCTACAGGGCAGGGTGTCCACTGAAGGGCCTGTCTACAGGGCAGGGTGTCTTCTGAAGGGCCTGTCTACACCGCAGTATGTCTTCTGAAGGGCCTGTCTACAGGGCAGGGTGTCCACTGAAGGGCCTGTCTACACAGCAGGATGTCTTCTGAAGGGCCTGTCTACAGGACAGGGTGTCCACTGAAGGGCCTGTCTACAGGGCAGGATGTCTTCTGAAGGGCCTGTCTACAGGGCAGGGTGTCCACTGAAGGGCCTGTCTACACAGCAGGATGTCTTCTGAAGGGCCTGTCTACAGGACAGGGTGTCCACTGAAGGGCCTGTCTACACAGCAGGATGTCTTCTGAAGGGCCTGTCTACAGGGCAGGGTGTCCACTGAAGGGCCTGTCTACAGGGCAGGGTGTCCACTGAAGGGCCTGTCTACAGGGCAGGGTGTCCACTGAAGGGCCTGTCTACACAGCAGGATGTCTTCTGAAGGGCCTGTCTACAGGGCAGGGTGTCCACTGAAGGGCCTGTCTACAGGGCAGGGTGTCCACTGAAGGGCCTGTCTACAGGGCAGGGTGTCCACTGAAGGGACTTTCTCCAGGGCAGGGTGTCCACTGAAGGGCCTGTTTACACAGCAGGATGTCTTCTGAAGGGCCTGTCTACAGGGCAGGGTGTCCACTGAAGGGCCTGTTTACACAGCAGGATGTCTTCTGAAGGGCCTTTCTCCAGGGTGTCCTTGGAACTAATGGTTACCTTAAGGTATCATTTAAAAAAAACAGCCAGCAAATTTTCTTACTAGACGGAATCGTGAATAATAAGTGTCTGGGTGTGGGTTTAGAAGAGAGAGCAATGTCTAGACCGGTTTCCTCTGTAGATACCCCACACACACCACACCACACAACCCGGAATACTAGCTGTTATTGGTAGTGAGGCTCGGAACTCTCTTTCTTAAAGGGTCTATTAACTAATTTCTAACGCCTGGTGATGTCACCAGGTAGGCCAAAGCTCCATCCCACCGAAAGAGGCTGAAATTTCAGGCAGTCTTTTCAAACAGCTCTTACCCTAAAAGGGCATTATCATAATTTTCATAATTTCATAGTATTATTCCAACCTCATAGTGTGGAAATATATATTTTAAATCGGGAAATCATGTTTTTGACAGCACTGGGCCTTTAATGATTTACAGATTGGATCTAAACTACTAAGGGGTGGATGACTGTATTATCATAATGCTGTTGATAGAAATGTCCCTTGCACATTGGAGAGTCCAAATGGTTGGAAATCCATTTTTGTGTAGGGGGTTGTCCCACTTCAAAAAGCACAACAAATTTGATTTCGACACCCACCATCTCAGATTGTTGTGAAACAGATACGATTAGTATTCTTGCAACATTATTTTGTTGAAATATAATTTGATCTCTGAGAAATTAAGCTAACTGATTGAATTCAAATTGGCCATTTTAATTTATAAGATTCATATTACATTCAATAAATATAGTACCTAACATCCAATATGGACCAAACTTTTTAGAATAATTATTTAGACATGAGGAAGCCAAAGAAATGGTCGAAAGCCACCCACGGCCCCCTTACACCCCACACCAATCCCACCCCAACAACCAGTATATAGTATCAGTTCTCTATGTCTGAATAGTAGTATGGAGCTGCGGCTCAGAGTATTGTTTCATCATCCCAGTAATGTATACCCAGTGAATTTGGTGATGGTTTCTTTCTTCACTTGATTAGATAATCCTAACATCTTCATTGACTCATTTATGTCCCATCATACATCCTGATATTACCAGGTTCTGACCACTAGATGGGGGTTTTCTTGGCCACTTTGTGGCACAAATCCTGTGCCAGTCAATGGTCCCTACAGGGAGGGTTATAAACTGACATAGAATAGATTTAAGATGATCATTTAGCTATTTGATTTGGAATTTTAGGACCCATTTAAGTATATAAAAAAATATATATGAATTTAACCTTAACTACCAAATCCAATAGGCCTGCATCGAATTACACATTCATAAATGGCAAAAAGACAGTCAAAAAATATATCATAAGGAATGAGGTTTTGAAGTTTCTGTCCATTATCCAGGAGATGTAAGAAAGCCCAGGAAATAAATAAATATATAAACTCGTCAACTGCGTTTATTTTCAGCAAACTTAACATGTGTAAATATTTGTATGAACATAAGATTCAACAACTGAGACATAAACTGAACAACTTCCAGAGACATGTGACTAACAGAAATGGAATCATGTGTCCCGGAGCGGCCCCAAGGAAGAGCTGGAGGTGGCGAAGGCGGCGAGGCGCTGGTATGAGGAGGCAGCATGGCGGCGTGGATGGAAGCCTGAGAGTCAGCCCCAAACATTTCTTGGGAGGAGGCACACAGGAAGTGTGGCGAAGTCAGGTAGGAGACCTGCGCCAACTTCCTGTGCTTACCGGGGGGCGAGAGAGACCGGGCAGGCACCGTGTGATGCTGTGAGGGTCCCCAGTGCGGGTGCATAGCCCGGTGCGGTACATACCAGCTCCGCGTATCGGCCGGGCTAGAGTGGGCATCGAGCCAAGTGCCATGAAGCCGGCTCTACGCATCTGGTCCCCAGTGCGTCTCCTTGGGCCGGCTTACATGGCACCAGCCTTGCGCATGGTGTCCCCGGTTCGCCTGCATAGCCCAGTGCGGGCTATTCCACCTCGCTGCACTGGCAGGGCGACCGGGAGCATTCAACCAGGTAAGGTTGGGCAGGCTCGGTGCTCAAGAGCTCCAGTGCGCCTGCACGGTCCGGTCTATCCGGTACCACCTCCACGCACCAGCCCTCCGGTGGTAGCCCCCCGCACCAGGCTGTCTCTCCGTCTCATCCCTATAGGTACTCCCGCCTGTCCGGCGCTGCCGGAGTCTCCCGCCTGTCCAGCGCTGCCCATCTGTCCCGAGCCGCCCCTCTGTCCCGAGCCGCCCCTCTGAACCGAGCTGCCCCTTAGTCCAATGGGGTCATTTAAAAATCAAATCAAATCAAATTTATTTGTCACATACACATGGTTAGCAGATGTTAATGCGAGTGTAGCGAAATGCTTGTGCTTCTAGTTCCGACAATGCAGTAATAACGAACAAGTAATCTAACTAACAATTCCCCAAAAAACTACTGTCTTATACACAGTGTAAGGGGATAAAGAATATGTACATAAGGATATATGAATGAGTGATGGTACAGAGCAGCATAGGCAAGATACAGTAGATGATATCGAGTACAGTATATACATATGAGATGAGTATGTAAACCAAGTGGCATAGTTAAAGTGGCTAGTGATACATGTATTACATAAGGATGCAGTCGATGATATAGAGTACAGTATCTACGTATGCATATGAGATGAATAATGTAGGGTAAGTAACATTATATAAGGTAGCATTGTTTAAAGTGGCTAGTGATATATTTACATCATTTCCCATCAATTCCCATGATTAAAGTGGCTGGAGTAGAGTCAGTGTCATTGACAGTGTGTTGGCAGTAGCCACTCAATGTTAGTGGTGGCTGTTTAACAGTCTGATGGCCTTGAGATAGAAGCTGTTTTTCAGTCTCTCGGTCCCAGCTTTGATGCACCTGTACTGACCTCGCCTTCTGGATGACAGCGGGGTGAACAGGCAGTGGCTCGGGTGGTTGATGTCCTTGATGATCTTTATGGCCTTCCTGTAGCATCGGGTGGTGTAGGTGTCCTGGGGGGCAGGTAGTTTGCCCCCGGTGATGCGTTGTGCAGACCTCACTACCCTCTGGAGAGCCTTACGGTTAAGGGCGGTGCAGTTGCCATACCAGGCGGTGATACAGCCCGCCAGGATGCTCTCGATTGTGCATCTATAGAAGTTTGTGAGTGCTTTTGGTGACAAGCCGAATTTCTTCAGCCTCCTGGAGGTTGAAGAGGCGCTGCTGCGCCTTCCTCACGATGCTGTCTGTGTGAGTGGACCAATTCAGTTTGTGATGTGTATGCCGAGGAACTTAAAACTTGCTACCCTCTCCACTACTGTTCCATCGATGTGGATGGGGGGGTGTTCCCTCTGCTGTTTCCTGAAGTCCACAATCATCTCCTTAGTTTTGTTGACGTTGAGTGTGAGGTTATTTTCCTGACACCACACTCCGAGGGCCCTCACCTCCTCCCTGTAGGCCGTCTCGTCGTTGTTGGTAATCAAGCCTACCACTGTTGTGTCGTCCGCAAACTTGATGATTGAGTTGGAGGCGTGCGTGGCCACGCAGTCGTGGGTGAACAGGGAGTACAGGAGAGGGCTCAGAACGCACCCTTGTGGGGCCCCAGTGTTGAGGATCAGCGGGGAGGAGATGTTGTTGCCTACCCTCACCACCTGGGGGCGGCCCGTCAGGAAGTCCAGTACCCAGTTGCACAGGGCAGGGTCGAGACCCAGGGTCTCGAGCTTGATGACGAGCTTGGAGGGTACTATGGTGTTGAATGCCGAGCTGTAGTCGATGAACAGCATTCTCACATAGGTATTCCTCTTGTCCAGATGGGTTAGGGCAGTGTGCAGTGTGGTTGAGATTGCATCGTCTGTGGACCTATTTGGGCGTTAAGCAAATTGGAGTGGGTCAAGGGTGTCAGGTAGGGTGGAGGTGATATGGTCCTTGACTAGTCTCTCAAAGCACTTCATGATGACAGATGTGAGTGCTACGGGGCGGTAGTTGTTTAGCTCAGTTACCTTGGGAACAGGAACAATGGTGGCCCTCTTGAAGCATGTGGGAACAGCAGACTGGTATAGGGATTGGTTGAATATGTCCGTAAACACACCGGCCAGCTGGTCTGCGCATGCTCTGAGGGCGCGGCTGGGGATGCCGTCTGGGCCTGCAGCCTTGCGAGGGTTAACACGTTTAAATGTCTTACTCACTTCGGCTGCAGTGAAGGAGAGACCGCATGTTTTCGTTGCAGGCCGTGTCAGTGGCACTGTATTGTCCTCAAAGCGGGCAAAAAAGTTATTTAGTCTGCCTGGGAGCAAGACATCCTGGTCCGTGACTGGGCTGGGTTTCTTCCTGTAGTCCGTGATTGACTGTAGACCCTGCCACATGCCTCTTGTGTCTGAGCCGTTGAATTGAGATTCTACTTTGTCTCTGTACTGGCGCTTAGCTTGTTTGATAGCCTTGCGGAGGGAATAGCTGCACTGTTTGTATTCAGTCATGTTACCAGACACCTTGCCCTGATTAAAAGCAGTGGTTCGCGCCTTCAGTTCCACACGAATGCTGCCATCAATCCACGGTTTCTGGTTAGGGAATGTTTTAATCGTTGCTATGGGAACGGGGTCGCCGTGGTTAGGAGGCCACGGAAGCGGACAATGGGGCAGACTAAGACTATGGTGAAGTGGGGGCCACGTCCAGCACCAGAGCCGCCACCGCGGACAGATGCCCACCCAGACCCTCCCCAATAGGTTCATGTTTTGCTGCTGGAGTCCGCACCTTGGGGGGGGGGGGGGGGGGGGGGTACTGTCACGCCCTGACCATAGTTTGCTTTGTATGTTTCTATGTTTTGTTTGGTCAGGGTGTGACCTGAGTGGGCATTCTATGTTGTGTGTCTAGTTTGTCTGTTTCTGTGTTTGGCCTGATATGGTTCTCAATCAGAGGCAGGTGTTAGTCATTGTCTCTGATTGGGAACCATATTTAGGTAGCCTGTTTGCTGTTGGTGTTTGTGGGTGATTGCTCCTGTCTCTGTGTTTGCACCAGATAGGACTGTTTTGGTTTTTCACATTTCTTGGTTTTGTTAGTCTATTCATGTATAGATTCTTTATTAAAAGAACCATGAATAATAACCACGCTGCGTTTTGGTCCGCCTCTCGACACAAGAAAACCGTTACATAAATTTAAACAAAATGTTGCAGGAATTCTAATCTTACCTGTTTCTAACTACAAAAATGATTTCAGAACCATCTGAGATGGTGAGTGTCATGGCTTGTTGAAATGACATGGAACGACCTTACATTAGATAATGCTATGTTGTGTGTCTGCCTGTACATGGTGTGTGTTGAGAATTATTGCATTATTGAAATTAATGACATTAAAATGTCAGTTATCACAGGTGAAGTCGAGGATGGGAAAGGGCACCTAAAGTGTGCTAATTTTCCCATTGAACTAGTCCAGGCAATTTTTTCTGGGTCGGCCCTCGCATGGGTAACGCTATGTAATGAAGCATGGAGCCAGAATTGGGCTACACCACAGCAGGAAAATGTCAAGTCGCATCTCGCTGCTCTCAAAAGCATAAATCACATGCTATACTATTTGCCAGCACACACACACACACACACACACAGTTGGAAAAGGGACAGGGGAGAAGAGTTTGACCTTACTAGCTTTTTTACCTGCTTGCAGTTAGTAAATTACGCTCTAAACACATGCCAACTACAGTATGTATGATGTTGCCCTCTTGTTTTAGTCAGTCATAGAGTGAGTGTAAGAAAAGTGTCCAAGTAAAATATTTGTCCTCGCAAGTTTATGTTGCACATTTAATAGTGTTGCACATCCTAGTGTGCTGGAGCGGCCCCTGGTTCCTAGTGTGCTGGAGCGGCCCCTGGTTCCTAGTGTGCTGGAGCGGCCCCTGGTTCCTAGTGTGCTGGAGCGGCCCCTGGTTCCTAGTGTGCTGGAGTGGCTCCTGGTTCCTAGTGTGCTGGAGCGGCCCCTGGTTCCTAGTGTGCTGGAGTGGCTCCTGGTTCCTAGTGTGCTGGAGCGGCCCCTGCTTCTCAGTGTGCTGGAGCGGCCCCTGGTTCCTAGTGTGCTGGAGCGGCCCCTGGTTCCTAGTGTGCTGGAGCGGCCCCTAGTTCCTAGTGTGCTGGAGCGGCCCCTGGTTCCCAGTGTCTGTCACACTGTGATGACACTGTGCCTAGTGTGTTCTTACAGGGAAGGAGTCATTGTTACAGTCGAGATGAGAGACACAGACCCTTGAGAATTAGCCAGTGAGGGACTACAGTTGATGTAATAAGCACATTGTATACCTCCGAGTGGATAACTGATGAAGACATTGACATTGGGACCACTATGCTATACTGGCTGTTCAGGTATCTAGAGGAGTGTGTGTCTTCACAATGACATAACTGGTTCACCACTGTTTATGGCTCTCTTTTGTCTCTGTGGACCTTTCCTGCTTTATCTAATCGTCTTTCCAGACATCCTGCAACATTTTCCTCCAGGCCTTTTTGCCAGGAAGTGTGATCATTACGAGGAGAGAGCTGTCTGTCTGTCTGTCTTTCTTGTCAGCCTGCTCTTTCGGTCAGCCTGTCTCTGTCTGTCTGTCTGTCTGTCTGTCTGTCTGTCTGTCTGTCTGTCTGTCTATTCAGCGGGCGACAGTGAAGGACTTCAGTGAAGGCCCTAGTGAAGGCCCTACCACCAAGTTATTTTACAAATAAAAAAATGCTTTGCATGAATCACAAGCAACTACTGAATGCGAGATCATGACAAATATGCTGATATGAAATAGTACCCCCAAAAACAAAGATGACAGAGAAGTCACTAATTAGCACAGTCCACACAGGTTTTATCTACAGCTGATTCAGTCCTGAAAATGGATGTATTGTCTTGGTTTCCTTTCAATGTGGAGAAGAAGAGAGATCAAAGAAGAAGTGGTCGGTCAGAGAGATAGAAGAAGTGGTCGGTCAGAGAGATAGAAGAAGAAGTGGTCGGTCAGAGAGATAGAAGAAGAAGTGGTCGGTCAGAGAGATAGAAGAAGAAGTGGTCGGTCAGAGAGATAGAAGAAGTGGTCGGTCAGAGAGATAGAAGAAGAAGTGGTCGGTCAGAGAGATAGAAGAAGAAGTGGTCGGTCAGAGAGATAGAAGAAGTGGTCGGTCAGAGAGATAGAAGAAAAAGTAGACAACAAGGAGATAGCATAGCTGACACTTTAACAAACAAACAAAACCCACAACAGCCTTGCAGTGCTGCCTTCCTCTAAACTCATCACCTACCCCCCCATCCTAGCCTTCAATTATTACTGTATCAATACTGATTAGAGTCCATTCATTTAGGGAAGCCGCTGGGCAAGATCAATTAAAAAACATATAGTAGGAAAATTTGGATCATGCATTGGAATACATTGGATCCTATTTGATCAGTGGTGGAATTTCAGGCTTGAGGAAGCCGTTTCTGGATGTGTCACCGTCCCTACTTAGTGAAGGACCTATATGGGGAGGCAGCTTGACGGTGGGTCCCGCTCTGGATGTGTCAACATCCCTACTTAGTGAGGAAGCTATATGGGGAGGCAGCTTGACGGTGGGTCCCGCTCTGGATGTGTCACCGTCCCTACTTAGTGAAGGACCTATATGGGGAGGCAGCTTGACGGTGGGTCCCACTCTGGACGGGGGATAGGGAGTGGCGTCTGCACATATGTCTCCCTGACAAACCCCCATCTGCTGATGCTGTCTGGCAGACTTCATCTATTATTGATCAGCTCCTGAGGAGGCTTCTTGGCCAGTGGAACAGACTACAGCTAAGAAGGCCACAGAGGCCCATGTCCGCATTTCATCCCTGCTACTGGAACTCTCCCTCTTCTCTGCCCCACTCATCTCTCATTGAGACTCAGTTTGCGTAACCAAGTGAGAGCGGCCATCAACTACACTGTGTACCTGACGGTCAAAAATACAGAGGAAACAAACCAATATACCATCTAACCACAACCTCCCCTCTTCCTCCATCTTCCTCAGCCCCCTCAGAGTCAAATGAAAGGAGGACAGGGGTGTGAGTCAGGCTCTGATCCCATTGCTCTGTCCTGTGATCTCGGAGATGAAAACATCCACAGAACATACAGAAGTCGATGAGTGATGAGTAAACAGCGGGGGGTTTACACACCACCATAATTAGCAGGTGGCATATGCCAGGACTGTCAGGCAGTGTTTCAGCAGCACGTTACCGCCTCTCTGCCATCTGTCCCTGAGGAGTGGTGGACAGCGGCTGACACTCCCGGGCCGTCACTCCACCGCAACTTGGCTGAGGACCCCTCCAGGCCCCCTAACTATTGCCTGTGATGAGCTGTAGACTGTTTTACGTCAAGGGACTTTAGAACAGACAAAGATGGTCTCAAATAATTTCCTATACTTTGCTTTGCACCATTAATCTGTTGTCTATCATGTCTATCAGACAGGAAGGTGATGTTTTCTCTCACTTTCTCAACACATTTCATCTACATTTGGGGTTTACAAAAGCAACGTGGAAAAGAAACAATATGGTTCCTTGATAATAGTTCTGGAGGCATGTATCTGGCTTTCTAATGACACAGACAAACCATTACCTCACCATTTTATTTCTATGAACTCTACTCCGCCTCCCCGATCGACTCCAATGCAGGACTGTGTTCAAAGACTTTCCCGCCATCAAACTAATCATGGAAAATGCATTACAGCTCTCAGTAGCTTTCTCACGAGTTGTATAAAAAGACATGTTAGGGAGGAGGGGGAGGAAGAGGACGATGCTGAGCGCACTCATTTGGCCCGAGAACACTTCCTCTCATGTGTAGCCATTCCAAATATATACAAATATATTTGGAGAGAATGTTATTTGAAGGGGGAAAATCTTCAGGAAACAAGATGATGTCTGAGAGTCAGGCATGTGACAGTGATCCCTTGAGAGAACCAGCAGCAAAATAGCAGGGGACAGTTTGTGTTCTGTCCAAGGTAGCGGCACTACTACTAATATCCTCAACACCCTCTCACCTTTCTCACGATGGGATGAGTATGGAATGATGATGATGGTTGTGTGGATGATATCTCTATTCTGATTCTTACATGGTAAAGCCACATCCCTGTGACTGCTACTCCAGAAAACAGTGCAGGGTACCCGATTCAGTGGCATGTTGTCTTTGGGCCATTTGAGGAGTTGTATACATTCCAGGCTATTTTTCTTAGCTGTTCAGTTTCTGCTTTGACTACATCCATACCATCCATTTGACTGGAGTATGGGAGCAGGTGGGTGGGGCTTTCCAAAACAAGGATGACAATAAAGAACAGACACTGTGCCTCCAATAAGGGTCTCTGTCTCCTTCTATATGTAGCACAGTGCCAAATAGTATCATTCGTTTATTCAGATAACTTCCTTCTTCTCCATAACAGAAGAGGAAGTGGATTTAAAAGGGCATGCCCGGAGTCCAAAGAATTGAGTGATATGAAATGTTTTAGTGTTATATGTGATTAGGGTTGAAGAATTCTGATAACTTCCCCAACTTTCCAGAAATCCACAGGTTTTCCAGAAATACCAGTTGGAATATTCCTGGAATCAGAAGGGAATAAACAGGAATTCCTGGAATCAGAAGGGAATAAACAGGAATTCCTGGAATCAGAAGGGAATAAACAGGAATTCCTGGAATCAGAAGGGAATAAACAGGAATTCCTGGAATCAGAAGGGAATAAACAGGAATTCCTGGAATCAGAAGGGAATAAACAGGAATTGCTGGAATCAGAAGGGAATAAACAGGAATTGCTGGAATCAGAAGGGAATAAACAGGAATTCCTGGAATCAGAAGGGAATAAACAGGAATTCCTGGAATCAGAAGGGAATAAACAGGAATTCTGGGAATCCTCCAACCGGGATTTTTTTTAAACCTGGGAATTTGGGGGAAATTACCTGAATATTACAACCCTGATCAGATATAACACTAAAACTATAACATATCATAAGTGGGTCAAAAAAAGTGTGCATTTAAATATATTTTCATCTATAGTAGAGCTGCACCACACAGAAGTGTGTAGACAGTAAATAAACAAGCAGAGTTCAACTGCACAGCCGTTTAACAGGGGAATATTTTGGCAGGTTTCTTGATGAGAGGGCCTCTTGTGATCTTGTTTAGCTTTTTTGTTATTTTTTGAATCAGACTAATTAAGATTTGGTGAGGTGCACTGAGGATTAATAACCTACAACGGGGCAGTAAAACGCGAAACAATCGTGCTGCTTTCAAGCCAGTCAGCAGTGGTGCTCCTTTGAAGCCTCCTTTTACTGTACACATCCCCTTAACAAGACTCTGTAGGAAACCATGAGGAGCAAGAGCTTTTTCTTCTTTTCAGCCTTTTGAAGTGGATGTGAGCAAATGGGTGTCTGGCCGGTTCTGGAGAGGCTCCTTGGCTATGAATAATTTGATTATACAGCCAGAACCATTTACTCTTCATAAACAACAAAAAACAGCAACAACAGCAACTGAGTAGTCGCTATGCAGGGCCAACGAACTGGAGGTTATTTTTCCATTGCCTCCACCTGTAGGCTACATTCTTGTCATATGGGAGAGTGCCAGCACGAGTGACAAATACAGGAAGAAAAACAACACATTCACTTCTCCTTTTCTTTCCTTTAAATGAAGTGGCTCTCCTGGGAAAAAAAGACTTTCTCAGCCAGCTCAATAATTTGGGCGGAAATGACACCAACAAATGAGCAGGGACATTAATAAATGGGACTGAATAAATAATAAAAGGACTGGAGCTGTGGACTTCACTGAATGTGAATATTGCACGCTGATTAACTGCCAATTAAACATCTAAATGTTCCTATTATGACACACTTTTTTATTTTATCAATATTTTCCTTTTTATGAAATGAAAAAAAAATAACTCTGTGGCCTCAAATACAATACACATCCCTCAGTGTAATTGTGTCTACTTCTGAGGAGGAAATAAAGGTTTTCACTTTGGCAGAGAGATGTTTGTTTTCAAAATGATTTATTCCCCTCTGCTGGAGATCATTGTAGTGGCTCTGATGCCAAAGGGAAAATAATGCGGAGTGCTTGAACGGCAGCTATCTAGAGTGATTCTGAGCAGAGAAGGGGGGGGGGGGGTCGACAGAGAGAGAGAGAAAGAGAGAGAGACACAGAGACAGATCAACAGAGAGAGAGACAGATTGACAGAGAGAGAGATCGACAGAAAGAGAGAGAGATCGACAGAGAGAGAGAGGTCGACAGAGAGAGAGACACAGAGACAGATCAACAGAGAGAGAGACAGATTGACAGAGAGAGAGATCGACAGAAAGAGAGAGAGATCGACAGAGAGAGAGAGATCGACAGAGAGAGAGAGAAAGAGAGAGACACAGAGACAGATCAACAGAGAGAGAGACAGATTGACAGAGAGAGAGATCGACAGAGAGAGAGAGATCGACAGAGAGAGAGAGAGAGATCGACAGAGAGAGAGAGAGAGATCGACAGAGAGAGAGAGAGAGATCGACAGAGAGAGACACAGAGACAGATCAACAGAGAGAGAGACAGATTGACAGAGAGATCGACAGAAAGAGAGAGAGATCGACAGAGAGAGAGAGATCGACAGAGAGAGAGAGATCAACAGAGAGAGAGAAAGAGAGAGACACAGAGACAGATCAACAGAGAGAGAGACAGATTGACAGAGATCGACAGAAAGAGAGAGATCGACAGAGAGAGAGAGAGAGAGATCGACAGAGAGAGAGAAAGAGAGAGACACAGAGACAGATCAACAGAGAGAGAGACAGACCGACAGAGAGAGAGCGAGAGAGCGAGAGAGAGCGACATAGAGAGGTCGACAGAGAGAGAGGTCGACAGAGAGAGAGAGCGAGAGATCGACAGACAGAGTGAGAAAGAGAGAGATCGACAGAGAAAGCTAGTCAGGCTGTGTCTACCTGGCTCCACATCGCTGGCTCCACATCGTCTCCACATCGCCCTTTAAAAAGATTCTCTGGTGCTTGTGGTCCCCGAAAATGGCATACTACGTCACATATGGGCACCAGGTCATTGCTCTCTCTCGCTCTTCTGTGTGTGCATTTTGCTAGCTGTCATTCAAATGGTGAGGGGCTGAAGCTCATTAGCTAGTATTCAATTACTAGGGGGCTGGCCCAATTTTGGGGAAAATGTAGGGGAAATGGCAAGGCACAGTGTCCAGAAAGAAAATAAAGTCACATTCAAACTAGGGATTTTGTGGGGTAATTAAGGTTAAACAGTAATTCTGCATGTATTAACTACACATGTACACATACAGCCCAAAAGTAGAAGGTTTAAAAAATACTTAGTAGTCAACAAAGTTCTAGAGAATGTCTTTAAGGTTCAAGTCAACCAACCTACATCATGCATCATGGTGTTTAATTAGGCATATCATATGCAATAGAATAAGCAGTGCAACAATCTCCCTCCTGGACAATATGAAACCTCTGGACTGAGAATAGGAGAGCTGCAGAACATCCATGTTCTGCCCTACAAGGCCTACATCAAAAATATGTTCAATATCATTGATCAATGACCATTAGTCACATGGGGTCCACAAACACAATGATTTTTAGGTGTTTGCATCCACTATGGGAGATGCACTGCCTATATAGTTCAGATATTTTCATTCCTTCAAATCATTATTCCCCCTTTTACAAGCTTTATAATCATAAAGTTAAACAAAGGTTGGAGTGCAACAGACTAAAATTTAGAAGTTTATACATTATATATTGCAACTAGAGACAACTTAACATTGTCTTCCCTTATGGAAAAACCAGATGAATGTCACATGTGATCATGTGTGAATTGAAAACACATGTTTTCATGTGATCACGTGATCTTATGTGAAGTTAATGTGATAACATGCGACAACATGAAAAGCAACGTGATAACATGAAACTATACATGTGAAAACGTGTGAAGCTTCCAAAAACAAGTTTTCACATGATTTCTTATCTGAAATTTCATGTGAAATCATGTGCTTTTCCTATGTGGTTTTCCTGTAAGGGTTCAAATGCTCTCCTTATTTTAAACATAATACGTTATTCAGGTGAAAAAGGTAATTTATTGGCCGAATCTGGCAATAGTAGCCAATTCAATAAAGGAAGCCAATGACTGAGCTGGAAAAGATGGACCACTTCCAAATAATATTTAGATGGCTTGTTGTGCCAAGGCAATCTGAAGATTAAAAACATCTCTTGAATTACAACGACACGCCACAAAATAAAATGAATGCAGTATTTTCATTAAAAGAATTCAGGCTCAGAGTGTTTCACTGTCCATTAGATAAAGGGGGAGGTAAACACGAGAAAGTACCGTGATGCTTGTGTCGGGTACAGGCTTTTAGGCAAATACACAGCATCACACCGCGGCCCCGTGCAATTCAATCACACGTCCCTCGCCGAGTGGTTGGTGAAGCAGCATACCAATGTGGGAATCCGGGGAAAAGTGTTTGAAGCTGCCGAAAGAATAATTCAGTTACCCAATTTATATACTACAATTGACTTGAGTTAACCTTACAATTGACTTGAGTTAAGAAAAATTAATACAACCGCATAAGACAATCACATTTTTTGGAAGCCTCTTTTTATATGTGGAGTTTTTAGATACAGTTCATTATATCATTGCAACCTCAATTTAGATTTTATTCTGTTGTCAAAGTGGGCTACTTTTCAAATTGCAGATCAGATCCCTCCCAAATGTTCCAAAACTAAGGCCACATAGGAAATCAGAAACACATGTCGCGTCAGATTTATGAAAAGCCTTGAATTGAAACGTCTTCAATTGAGAACAGACGGCCATATTAACATAGTCTGGACGAGGTGGTTAATAAATACGGCTGCAAGCACCTCTCATTGCAGTATCAGATAAAGGGTTGGAAAATGCTTTAATCTGTGTGTTTTTTAATCAACCTCTTTCAGAAGATAAAAGATTTTTCAACAATTATTTCGCTTTTTTTTTGCAAGTATGCATATACTACCTGCATAAGAGATTTTCCAAACCATCTTGATAGGCCCTACAACTGAATTCACAAACAAGCCATTTAACCGAATAAGCAGACTGATTAAACCTTTTACTTCGACATCAAAGAATGGGTTTTAATTAAGCAAATGAGTTGTTTGATAAAAACTAAATTCACCGGTCTATACCACAGTTTAACTGCACTTCATCATGAGAAAGATAGGCTTTGTTTCATGATTATGAAGCGCTTTAGGCTATATATTCAAATTCAACGCCTCAATATTGAAGTCATAAAACATAAGGGGCATACGTTTTATTGAGTTATTTTTTCTTTCTCAATTCCTGTTCTCTTAATTTGCTCACCTTGTTGCCAGATGTTCATTATCAGGGCACGGAAGGAAAAAAATGGTACCATCAAACACATTTATTTGACAAAGTAAGCCTTTGACCAGTAGGCTACGCTACAAGATGGTTTGTGTTATTAGTGCCCTCTTTATTTATTTTCTATTTTTTATAGAAATAGACACTAATGATTTCTACATTGTTATATAAATTATGGTGCTACTAATATAGTGTCAAATGTAGGTTATACCTTAATGGTTTCCTTATCTTATGGTGTCCTTTCGAAATACGGACGAGCGCAGCAAAAGATGCTGAACAATCACAAATCGAACTTCGAGCTGGTCTTGAGCTCTTCTGCCACCGTTTGGATATTTCAAGCAACTACCACATTGTATTCTTCTAATCTGCGCGGTCTGGTTTCCATTGACATGTATTGTAATAAAATGTGATTTCACACAAACGTACAAAAAGCAAAATATCAACTCAAAATAAAAAAATATTGACAATATTCAGTCAAATTAACATCTAACTATATTTGCTGGCTCAAACCAGAAATCCAATATGCTTTGGATAGACCCAAGTAATCAGTTAAAAATAAAACTCTCAAAACAATTGTTTAAAAGGTTATTCATTTTAGGGAAGCTCAAACATGCAATGTTCTTGCTAAATGTATATCCATAGCATTATGTTTGAGATAAAAGATAGCCATGTTTTTAAAAAATACTTGCGCAAAACAGGATTTTTTTAGGCTGAACGTATGTGTTCAGAGGCCACAAAGTTTGTGACTATTCCGAAGTTTTAGCTCAAAGGACTGTACAAAACACAATATTTTGCCTCTCATATCAGCTTGTTGCCTTTTTATTAGCTGGTAGTTAATAAGGCAGAGACACACTTTGAGCCCTTTAACTTGTGTAAAACAAATCCATGCATCACAGTCAATTGGTCTGCAATGTAGGTCCCATAATAAACACAATAATTACAAACTATATTTTGTATGAACTTTATCTTTACTGAGCCTTTTCAGCTCCATTTTAATACTACTAAGTATCATGAAGCACACAAATGAGTAGTTGATATATGGCACACAAACAAATGTAATTAATGGCTTGGCTTTAACTACATGCACCAACCTAAATATTCTGCAGATTGCCTATCCTTTCTCGGATTCTTTGCCTGTTTTTATTCTCTGTTCCTTTCTAATGCAGCTTCCATCCCCTAAATTCCCTTACAAAAACACAAGCCGATGTTATAAGCTAATTGTACAAACGTTAAGTCCCTTTGAGATGCATGTTAATGTTTGTTGGCTAAATAAAAGTGCACTATGCCTTACTAGCAGTAGAATGCTTCTGTAGAAACGGTTCTAGAAACGCTGTTTTCTTTTCAATGTTCAATGATCTCACATCTTAAGGTGAGGGTAATTCATCTAACCATAAAGGCATACAATCAGAGTTTAGTAACTCTAGTACACATGTTTTACCCTTATAATAACCCAAAATATAAGGTTGTGTTACGCAATTTGTTGTTTCGGTTGTCGTTTCAGTCTTTGTAAACAATCCATGTGTATAGCTTAAAATGCCTGGACTGTCCACCATTGTACACAGAGCACTGTCCATGAGTGATTTGAATTGTCCAGTGATTTGTCCATGAATGAGTGATTTGAATTATCCAGTGATTTGTCCGTGAATTTGAGTGATTTGAATTGTCCAGTGATTTGTCCATGAATTTGAGTGATTTGAATTGTCCAGTGATTTGTCCATGAATGAGTGATTTGAATTATCCAGTGATTTGTCCATGAATTTGAGTGATTTGAATTGTCCAGTGATTTGTCCATGAATTTGAGTGATTTGAATTGTCCAGTGAATTGTCCATGATTTTGAGTGCTACCCAGCACCATCCCTCAGCTTTAGGCTACCAAATAATGTGGTGGGGCTGCAACTCAAGATTGCATCTTCAACCCCTGAGTTAAACATACTGTCTAGGCCTACACACCGATAGGCTACAATGATCAACTCATATTTCAACATTAAGTGCAGGCAACAACATTATAACTCACAAGTCTGATGTAGCCTATAATCTGTATCCACTCAAGGTAGATGGCTGCTGTAGGTTCCTCATCATAGGAGGGAGAGAAGTCAGGAAGTGGAGGAAAGGGAAAAGGAAGGAAATAACATTGGAGGCAAGACACTGTCTATTGTGATACTGTTTTCAGACTGTAAACTGTGTTGTTCTTTAAATTTACCTTGACTATATTAATATTGAGAAGGAGCTTTATCATGTCATGTTTCTGTGATGCAACACTACATGATCAAAAGTTTATGGACGCCTGCTCGTTGTACATCTCATTCCAAAACCATGGGCATTCATATGAAGTTGATCCCCCTTTGCTGCTATAACAGCCTCCACTCTCCTGGGAAGGCGTTCCACTAGATGTTGGAACATTGCTGCTATAACAGCCTCCACTCTTCTAGGAAGGCGTTCCACTAGATGTTGGAACATTGCTGCTATAACAGCCTCCACTCTTCTGGGAAGGCTTTCCACTAGTTGTTGGAACATTGCTGCTGGGACAAAGCTTCCATTCAGCCACAAGAGCATTAGTGAGGTCGGGCATTGATGTTGGGCGATTAGTCCTGGCTCGCAGTTTGGCGTTCCAATTCATCCCAAAGGTGTTAGATGGAGTTGAGGTCAGGGCTCTGTGCAGGCCAGTCAAGTTCTTCCACACCAATCTAGACAAACCATTTCTGTACGGACCTCGCTTTGTGCACAGAGGCATTGTCATGCTGAAACAGGAAAGGGCCTTCCCAAACTTGCCACAAAGTTGGAAGCACAAAATCATCTAGAATGTCATTGTATGCTGTAGCATTAAGACTTCGCTTCACTGGAACTATGGGGCCTAGGCTGAACCATGAAAAACAGCCCCAGACCATTATTCCCCCTCCACCAAACGTTATAGTTGGCACTATGCATTGGGGCGGGTAGCGTTCTCTTGGCATCCACCAAACCCAGATTCGTCAGTCAGACTGCCAGATGGCGAAGCGTGATTCATCACACCAGAGAAGGTGTTTCCACTGCTCCAGAGTCAAATGGCGGCAAGCTAGGCTTGTGTGTGGCTGCTCGGCTATGGAATCCCATTTCATGAAGCTCCCAATGAATAGTTATTGTGCTGACATTGCTTCCAGAGGCAGTTTGGAGTGTTGCAACCGAGGACAAACTATTTTTACAGCACTTGGCAGTCCTTGTGTGGCCTACCACTGCTATGGAGATTGCATGGCTGTGTGCTCGATTTTATAGTCCTGTCAGCAACGAGTGTGGTTGAAATAGCCAAATCCATTAATATGAAGGGATGTCCACATACTTTTGTATATTTGGTGTATATTCGGGTTAGATTTTGGCCAGATATTTTACAAATAATTTCCTCAGAGTCAGGTTTATCATTCGTTTCTGGCTGTGGAGTAGCCTTTTCACTGGATAAGGCATGGGAGGCTATAAACAAAATAGATGGGGGTGCAGTATTATAAAAAAACAAGAATATAGTGTAACCAATCAAAGACAAGAATTTTCAATAAAGTTTTCAACGGTTGGCACGAATGACGGTGTTGACTCTGTAATCAGTGCTCAGTTTTAGCACCTGTTTCCTTATTCCAACTCGAAAGGAAACTTTCGAACTGCATGTTTATCTTCTACGCGGAAAGCTATGAAGCTTTGCATATTTATAGTTTTTTTATTTACAACATCCTTAAAATGCAGAAAGCCTTGAAGAAGTATTTTGTAAACATGGACGAGTATCTAGCCAGCATAGGTCTCTACAGGAAAATGATGGCACGAGACGCGTCCTGTCTATTTCGAGCTGTCTCTGAGCAGGTAGGCTAGAGCAATTTAGCGAAATGTTTTTAGACGTCCCATTTGACGTTCAACGTTCAGAATATAATATATTACATTTATCTGACTGAATTCATGGTGTGCGAATAGGAAGTTGTCTTTTTTTTTCAAAATAAATGGTCGTTTGTGAACTCATGGGTTCATTTAGCCTGCCTGTTCATCTTCGGCTATGGTTCATTTGGCTGACTGAAATTATTGCCGAGGCCAGAGTTAAAATATGAATTGCACAACACTATGCTCCAGGGCGCAAAGAGGAGATTGTCGAATATGAAATAAAGGTGCACTATGTAATGATTGATTTCTTTCCCCCAAGATGTATTACTCTCAGAATTACCATCAAAAGATAAGGAAAGACTGTGTCACCTTCATGAGAGAGAACCGATGCAACTTTGAACCTGTAAGTTGACTTCAAAATGTTTAAGGGTAGGGACGTCCCAAGAATTCCAGATAGACTTAGAGTTTAAGCAATCAGTGCTAATGGCATGTTTTATCTCCTAGTTTGTTGAAGGGTCGTTTGAGAAGTATCTGGAACGTCTGGAGGACCCCAAGGTATGTTTATAGAACTACATGTTATAAAAGCACATTGCACAAGCCATGGGTCAGATTCAGACCATATGAAGAAAGGTCATGTACATACTGTTAAATGTTTTTCTCCAGGAAACCACTGGCCAAGTTGAGATAAAGGCTTTGTCGTCATTGTACAGGTAAGTGCTGCACAATGTGTTATCAGTTAAACATCACCTGCCACATTGTACAACCTTTGTGTTGGCCGACAGGATATTGTCAAATGTGATATGGAGAATTAGATTTGTGAAATGCAGTTTAATGTAACCTGAAATAAGTTTGTGTTGGCCGTGTGGCAGGCGGTGCTTCCTTGTATACAGGTATCCTGGGAAGCCACCAACGGAGATAACTGAAGTAGACTACATGGAGAAGGTAAGTGTGGTTATTCACTGCTCAGGCCCTGAAGCATCTTAAATGCCTGACTAATGAAGTAATTACCAGGCAAAACTGAACCAGGTTGCTAATTGTACCAGGTGTGTGGATAGGAGGTGATGTGTAATACAGAAGTATGTGGACACCCCTTCAAATTAGTCAAGTTTGCAATTTCAGCCACACCCGTTGCTGACGGGTGAAAAAAGTTGAGCACCCAGCCATGCAATCTCCATAGACAAACATTGGCATTAGAATGGTCCGTACTGAAGAGCTCAAGTGACTTTCAACGTGACACTGTTATAGGATGCCGCCTTTCCAACAAGTCAGTTTGTCAAATTTCTGCCCTGCTAGAGCCGCCCCAGTCAACTAAGTGCTGTTATTGAAGTGGAAACCTCTAGGAGCAACAACGGTTCAGCCACAAAGTGGTAGTACACAAACTCACAGAATGGGATCGCGGCGTGCTGAAGTACATGGCGTGTAAAATTCGTCTGTCCTCAGGTGCAACGCTCACTAGAGTTCAAAACTGCCTCTGGAAGCAACATCGGCACTGTTTATCGGGAGCTTCATGAAAAGGGTTACCATGGCTGAGTGAGTGGATACAGGCCTAAGATCACCATGTGCAATGCCAAGCGTCAGCTAGAGTGGTGTAAAGCTCGCCGCCATTAGACTCTGGAGCAGTAGAAGCTAGAGGTCGACCGATTAATCGGAATGGACGATTTTAATTAGGGGCGATTTCAAGTTTTCATTAACTATCGTAAATCGGTATTTTTGGGCACCAATTTGGCTTTTTTTTATATATATTTTTTTTAACACCTTTTATTTAACTAGGCAAGTCAGTTAAGAACACATTCTTATTTTCAATGACAGCCTAGGAACAGTTCAGGGGCAGAACGACAGATTTTTAACTTGTCAGCTCGGGGATTCAATCTTGCAACCTTACAGTTAACTAGTCCAAGGCTCTAACCACCTGCCTCTCATTGCACTCCACGAGAAGCCTGCCTGTTACGCGAATGCAGTAAGAAGCCAAGATAAGTTGCTAGCTAGCATTAAACTTATCTTATAAAAAACAATCAATCATAATCACTAGTTAACTACACATGGTTGATATTACTAGTTTATCTAGCGTGTCCTGCGTTGCATATAATCGATGCGGTGGCATTCGCGGAAGGACTGCCATTGCTTCAACGTGTACCTAACCATAAACATCAATGCCTTTCTTAAAATCAATACACAGAAGTACATATTTTTTTAAACTGCATATTTAGCTAAAAGAAATCCAGGTTAGCAGGCAATATTAACCAGGTGAAATTGTCAGTTCTCTTGCGTTCATTGCACTCATATATGCGATAATAAAAAACGTTTTGTTTTCGAAATGATAGTTTCCGGATTTGACCGTATTAATGACCAAAGGCTTGTATTTCTGTTTGCTCTATCAAATCATAGACTTAATTATAACAGTCTGACTGAGCGGTGGTAGGCACCAGCAGGCTCGTAAGCATTCATTCAAACAGCACTTTCCAGCAGCTCTTTGCTGTGCTTCAAGCATTGCGCTGTTTATGACTTCAAGCCTATCAACTCCCGAGATTAGGCTGGTGTAACCAATGTGAAATGGTTAGCGGGGTGCGCGCTAATAGTGTTTCAAACGTCACTCGCTCTGTGACCTGGAGTAGTTGTTCCCCGTGCTCTGCAGCTTTTGTGGAGCGATGGGTAACAATGCTTCGAGGGTGGCTGTCGATGTGTTCCTGGTTCAAGCCCAGGTAGCGTCGGAGGGGGATGGAAGCTATACTGTTACACTGGCAATAATAAAGTGCCTATAAGAACATCCAATAGTCAAAGGTATATGGAATACAAATGGTATAGAGTCCTATAAATACTATATTAACTACAACCTAAAACCTCTTACCTTGGAATATTGAAGTCTCATGTTAAAAGGAACCACCAGCTTTCATATGTTAAGTTCTGAGCAAGGAACTTAAACGTTAGCTTTTTTACATGGCACATATTGTACTTTTACTTCTCCAACACTTTGTTTTTGCATTATTTGAACCAAATCGAACATATTTCATTATTTATTTGAGCCTAAATAGATTTTTATTGGTGTATTATATTAAGTTAAAATACATGTTCATTCAGTGTTGTAATCGTCATTATTACAAATAAATGTAAAAGAATCGTCCGATTAATCGTTATCTGCTTTTTTTTTTTGTCCTCCAATAATCGCTATCAGCGTTGAAAAAACAATCGGTCGCCCTCTAGTGGAAACGTGTTTCTCTGGAGTGATGAATCACGCTTTATCTGGCAGTCCGATGGACAAATCTGGGTTTGGCGACGCCAGGAGAATGCTACCTGCCCTAAAGTTTGGAGAAGGATTAATGGTCTGGGGCTGTTTTTAATGGTTTAGGCTAGGCCCCTTAGTTCCAGTGAAGGGAAATCTTAATGCTACAGCATACAATGTTCTAGACGTTTCTGTGCTTCCAACTTTGTGGAAACAGTTTGGGGAAGGCCATTTCCCATTTCAGCATGACAATGCCCCTGCGCAAAAAAAAAAGCGAGGTCCTTACAGAAATGGTTTGTAGAGATCTGTGTGGAGAACTTGACTAGCCTGCAAAGACCCCTGACTTCAACCCCATCAATCTTTGAATTGAAACTCTGACTGCGAGCCAGGCCTAATTGCCCAACATCAGTGTCGACTTCACTAATGCTCTTGTGGCTGACTGGAACAAGTCCCCGCAGCAATGTTCCAACATCTAGCGGAAAGCCTTCCCAGAAGAGTTATAGCAGCAACCATTTTAATACCCATGATTTTGGAATGAGATGTTTGATGAGCAGGTGTCCACATACTTTTTGTAGTGTGCTTTGGTTTGTCCACTAGATGGTACTGCTCTCATTTGAGAAGACTATAGCCAAAGATGGTGTATATAAATGAAAATGGGGTTCATTCAGGCTGCTTACCATTGGAAGCAACAACAAAAAGTCAGTTCCAGTCTCGGTAACTTGGTGTGTCTCCCATAGACACCAATGCAATAGCAGCTGGGTTTGGTCTACTTCGTTCATTGAACCAGGAAAAAAACAAAAACAACTCATGCTTAGGACTCTGTTACCTCTATTTCTCTCTTAGTTCGTTCTCTATTCTGTAGACCAGATGTTCCCAAACTTTTGTGTTGTCCCGTACCCCTTCAAACATTCAACCTCTGGCTGCGTACCCCCTCTAGCACCAGCACTCTCAAATGTTTTTTTGCCATCATTGTAAGCCTGCCACACACCAACACACTATACGATACATTTTATTAAGCATAAGAATGAGTGTTTGTTACAACAGCTCGTGGGAAGTGACAGCGCTTATAATGATCATCAATAATTTAGATATTCACAATTTGTGATGAACAAATAAGGTTAACTCACCACAGGTTAATGAAGGGTGTGCTTGAAAGGATGCACATAACTCTGCAATGTTGTATTGGAGAGAGTCTGTCTTAAATCATTTTCCACACAGTCTACCTGTTTTTAACTTTCATGCTAGTGAGGGCTGAGAATCCACTCTCACATAGGTACCTGGTTGCAAAGGGCATTAGTGTCTTAAGCGATTTGCCAAGGCAGGATAGTCGGAGCGGAGACCAATCCAGAAATCTGGCAATGGCTTCTGATTTTTAAATTCAATTTTCACAGAACCGCTTGTTGCAATATAAATGGACTGTTTGAAAATGTGAAGTAAAAATACGTTTTTTTTATTTGGCGTACCACCGACGGCAGTTTGGGAATAACTGCTGTAGACTGATTTGATTTGGGGGGACTGGTTAAGAGTAAAAATGCTTTACACTTCACACTTGTGCTCTCTGACTGTTGCAGATTCTGCTGTGTTGCTCCAACAATGGCCATTATGATGTTGTGTACCCCAGGAACTACCCCATCCACGCAGCTCTGTGTCAAGGTCTGTACTCTCACTCATCAGAATTCAGAAAAATCAGTGGAGGCTGGTGGGAGGAGTTATTGGAAGACTGGGTCATTGTAATGGCTAGAATGGTATAGATGGAACCGTGTCATACACGTCAAAGGTAAGGAAACCACATGTTTGACTCAATTCCATTCTAGCCATTTCAATGAGCCCTTCCTATAGCTCCTTCCACCAGCTCCACAGCAGTGGATAAATCTTCACTCTAAGTCCTATAATTGCCTACTCATTTATTTTAGTTACTCAATATTTTAAATGATCAGTACTTTCATGTGTAGTGAATAGGAAATATACAACCTTTTTCTCCAACTGGATCCAGCCCTGTTGTATGAGCTGCTGTACACACAAGTCCTTGGTGTCGGCGAGGCAGAGGTGCAAGGAGCCTTGGAAGGGTTCCATGGCGGAGGTCGTCGCTATAGGAACAGCCTGTCGGTGTGCAGTGAGGATGCAGGCTATGACATCCCTGAGGACAGGGGTCAGACTCTGAGGTGAAGTTGTGCTCTGCACACCACTTGATTTCCATAAAGCCCTCTACACTAAACCTAAGTCTTACAGTTGCTAGTTACTTGGGTCATTCCATAAAAATGCATCCCTTTTGCATCCCTTTGATATTTTAACTTGTGCACCAATATTGAGTTTTAAAAGCCTGTTTATATTAAGTGCCCTTAATATAGACCACATGGAAAATTCAATACATACTTTTAACTAAAGACCTGGTAAAGTGCCAAAATTCAGCATTTTGACATGTCCTACTGTGTACCCTCTGACTTCTAGGAAAACGAACACACTTCATCCCAAAATGGCCACGTTTTTAGCATCATTGTAGATCCCTAGGTATTTTTTTGCTTTGACAGTTATTTCTGAAGATTATTATATACATTGAAAAAAATAAAGATAGGTGTAGATCAGAATCTGGTGCGACCACCATTTGCCTAATGCGGGGTGACATTTCGTTTACGTAGAGTTGATCAGGCTGTTGATTGTGGAGTGTTGCCCCACTCGTTAATGGCTGTGCAAAGTTGCTGGATATTTCCGGGAACTGGAACACAGTCGTACACGTCAATTGAGAGCATCCCAAACATGCTCAATGGGTGACGAGTTCGATGAGAATGCAGGCCATGGAGGAGCTGAGACATTTTCCGTAGCTTATGCCTGCCCATACCATAAACCCACCTCCACCATGGGGCACTCTGGTGACCCTGGTGAGGACAACGAGCATGCAGATGAGTTTCCCTGAGACTGTTTCTGACAGTTTGTGCAGAAATTCTTTGGTTGTGCAAACCCACAGTTTAATCAGGTGGCTGGTTTCAGACGATCCCACAGCTTAAGAAGCCGGACGTGGAGGTCCTAGGCTGGCGTGGTCACGCGTAGTCTGCGGTTTGTGAGGCCGGTTGGACGTACTGCCAAATTCTCTAAAACGACGTTGGAGGCAGTTCATGGTAGAGAAATTAACATTACATTCTCTGGGAACAGCTCTGGTGAACATTCCTGCAGTCAGCATGCCACTGTCGTGTTGTGTGACAACACTGCAGATTTTAGTGGCCTTTTTTATATGGGCCTCCTGAGTGGTGCAGCGGTCTATGGCTCTGCACCTCAGTGTGCATCACAAAAGGTTGTGATTGGGAGTCCCGTAGGGAGATGCACATTTGGCCCTGTGTTGTTAGGGTTTGGCCGGGGTAGGCCGTCATTGTAAATAAGAATTAGTTAACGGACTTGCCTAGTTAAAGGTTTTTCAAAAATGATTATAGACCCTTTTCTGTGTTTGAAACCATTGCCGCACAAGGGCGACGCGCAATTTGTGGCAGACCAAGGAGTTCTTATAGAACGGCAGCCAAAAAACATTAAGCAGATGAGAACCCCAAAAATATTTTGTAATATAACCGGAACTCTAGGCTGTTGAATGGGATGGCCATGGCTTTCTTGATGCCGCCAAGAGATGCGTGCGACGTCTGTCGTGTGCTGGAAAAGGGTCTGCACCTGTGTAATGATCGTGCCACGTAGGTCAGGTGGCTGGATTATCTCGGCAGAGGAGAAATGTTTGCTAACTGGGATGTAAACCAAATTTGAGAGAAATATGCTGGAAAATTTCTGGTCTTTCTATTTCAATTCATGAAACATGGGCCCAACACTTTTTACATGTTGTGTTTTTTAATGCTTTGTTCAGTAAAAAAAAAATGATTTAGTGATTCAATTTAAGGTTAAACTTGTCCATTTTTAAAGTCAACACGGTTTGTAATACATTTTCTGAAAGAAACATACAACATCGAATAGTCAAATCGTTGTGTTCAAGTATGAGCTGGTTTTACTTTCTGGTGTTTTGTGGTGGAAAACTGAGTGGACTGAGCGTAACACACGTTTTGTGAAGCTTTCATTCAATTGCCTATTCCTATTGCACACAAGCTTCCATTCCCTTTGTCACAAGGGGACTCATGGCTGATGTTTTAAGATGAACACATCAACCCTGTTACTTTTATTTGGCTTTTTTTTTTTTTTTTATGGGAAGAAAAAAAAGACTCAATGAATAAGGGTAGCCCATGTCTTCCATGCAGGTGAAATAATCAAACTTTCTTTTTTTACTAAGTTATATTACCCAAAAGGGACTCATGTCGTGAAACAACCCACCTACAGTATGCATAAATTCACCAAAGCGTCTATACACTGAGTTTACCAAACATTAGGAACACCGTCCTAATTTTGAGTTGCACCCTTTTGCCCTCAACAGTCTCAATTCGTCGGGGCATGGACTCTACAAGGTGTCGAAGGCGTTCCACAGGGATGCTGGCCCATGTTGACTCCAATGATTCCCACAGTTGGCTGGTTGTTCTTTGGGTGGTGGACCGTTCTTGATACACAGGAAACTGTTGCGTGTGGGGAAACCCTGCAGAATTTCAGTTCTTGATACATACCGGTGCGCCTGGCACCTTCTACCATACCCCGTTCAAAGGCATCTCAATCTTTTGTCTTGCCCATTCACCCTCTGAATGGCACACATACACACTCCATGTCTCAAGGCTTAAATCCTTTGTCTCGTCCACTTCAGAATCTGTGTAGATGAAGGGGGATCATGGCTTTCACCTGGTCAGTCTAATGTAAAGAGCAGGTGTTCTTAATGTTTAGTACACTCCGTGTGTATTGTAGTCATTGTATGAATTTTGTTTCAGGTTTTGGTAAAGTACAATTTTTCTACACTGTTTACTTTCTTGTAGGGATGATTGGGAGTTCAATGGGCACAGTCGCACAGAGGACAAAGCCCGACCCGGAGCAGAGGAAGCAAAGGTGGCAACGTTTTCTATAGCGTCTATTGTTAACACTGAGTTGTAGTTTATACAAAACATTTTTTTGACGAAGACTAGATTCTAGGAACACAAATCCAGTTTCTTTCTCTTCCTAAGACTCCAGATGGACCAGCAAAACTCTCTCTCCCGTACAAGGTGCTCAAAGCACTGGATTCTGAGATGTACAGAAATGTCCAGTTTGACGTATGGCATGACAGTCGCAGAGGTATGCCATGTTGCTCCCTTCTGTTGGGGTTTCTTGTGGAACTGCTGAATTAATAATGAGACATTAGTCATAAACGACAAGATTCACACAGAGCAGACCTTTTATCCGTGGGGTTGATATGATTATACTGTACATTCATTTCTTAATGTAGAGCAGTTGTATAATTGGGTGTTCTGGAATGGCATATCATTTCTCTGAAACAGAGATGCAGAAAACTGATTACATGGTGTTTGCTGGAAGACAATACTTCTTGGGAGACAAGTGTCAGGTACAGTAATCTAATTTATCCACTAAATTAAGATTGTTTTGCGAAAGAAGAAAAAAAATACTCCAAATGAATAAGGGTAGCCCATGTCTTCCATGCAGGTTCGTCTAGACCCCAAAGGGAAGTATTACAATGCCTTCATTCAGGAGGTGGGCACTCACCCCAGCGCTGTGACAGTGTTCATCGAAGAGCTTGGAGAAAAGTGAGATACCTGTCCCTTTAAAAAACACCCCCAATTGAACTGACTTACACATAGGCACTTCTACACAGCACCCATCAATGTGGGCTTATTTTAGTTTTCTGGCACATTCTTGTATTAGAGCAGTAAGAGGAACTGCCCCTCCCTACCGTCAGGCTTTGCTCCAAATCTACACCCCAACCCGAGTACTCCGTTCTGCCACCTCTGATCTCTTGGTCCTCCCACTAAACCCAGTACAAGGGCTTCTGTCCTGGCACCCCAATTATGGAACCAGCTTCCCCTTGAAACAGAGTCCTTGCTCAACTTCTGACCCCCCCCCCCCCCCCCCCCCCCGCTCTGACTGCGGATAGCTACTTTATTGAGGAAAATGTGCTTACTGTATGTGGTTGTCCCACCTAGTTATCTTAAGGTGAATGCACTGGAAGTCACTCTGGATAAGAGTCTGCTAGATGACTAAAATGTAAATATACCATCCCAAATGGTTCAGTCATACAGAATGATAGATGCAGTGGTTCACCATCAAGAAGGTGCTCTTTTCAATATTAGGTTTATGAGACCTCTCTCTACCCCACCCACCCCTTTCAGACATCTTGTGTCTCTGACTAACTTCAAGCCTGTGAACCCTGTCCCTGCCTGGAACATCACCCCGAGCCGCAAGGGACCATCATACAGCCGGCCTGAGCAGTATCCTGGAGAGATGGGTCAGTATGCCCTTTAACCGTTAGATGGTCTTAGTAAGTTTTTAATAACAATGAACATCGTATTGGCCTTGGACCATTGAAGACCTGTACAACGGTTAGCCCTTCTGTATGTTAGATTCAGAGTTGCGGGGCCGGCGGCGTTTCTTTAAGAAACCCAGAGGGAAGGAGATGCTGATGGTGGCTGGCCTGCCTCCCCGCTTTCAATCAGGCCCTGGCGGCATACCCCCTGGGCGTGCCCCTGGCATGCATGCCCCCACACCACCACCAGAGACAATGCCCTACGAACACTATCGGCCTCATCTTCCACCCAGGCCCCCGCGAGGATATGGCCCACCCAGGTTGGTGTGCTTTTAAATTTGACAGATATCACTCTAAAACACCTTTCCGCCACTGCTGTACTTCACCATAACTGAAGGTCATGTTCCTTACCGTTGATTATATTCTGCTGGTATCTATGCTGTTGCCAATCTGGGTTCTGTTCAGAAGTTCAGCCCGTTTCCTGAACAATCATCCCCTCGTTGGGCCGGAGATGACATACTACCCTCACTCAGGAAAACGCTGCTACCACAGCTTCGACAACTACTCATTCAGGTCACGGTAATACGCCTTTTATCGTCTTAGCGATGTCAAGCAGAATGAGCAATTTGAGCTACAGTAACTTTGGATATTACCGGTGGCCCTGCCCATAGAGAATGTAGTCATGGTTCGACATGACGTGGTTTTGTGGTTATAAAAGTATGTGTATTCATTTGAGCTCTTGCAGCCGAAGCAGGCGCCAGATCCCTGCTATCAGCAAGGAGTGCCAGTTCAGCTACGTCTCCGAGGCTGGACAGGAGGCACAGGACATGGATGGAACAATCACCTTCTATGAGATTGAGGGGGGAGATGAAACTGCCTTCCCTCCCTTGTCGGTAACTATGTAGCCAGCCCAGAAGCCCTCAGGCTACAGACTTTGATAGTTGGGAGCATTAGTATTCAAGTCAACCTGCTGTCTACTTTTGTAACTGTCTCTTTAGGGACAGACTGTAGAAAATCCCATGGTTCCAGCACTCCCTACATTCTGGGTGCAGCAGGGGCCGAGCCCCATCGCCACATCTGGTAAACAGGCCTTGACCTCATCAGAGGAGGACGCTGACGAGAGGAGCAATGGTGACGACCAGGGTAGGCCAGCCTGTCCAGTGACGCAGTTTTGATCACAATTATATATATTTTTTGAGTCGGAATGTAAATCGGAATGTAAATGGTAAATCCTTGGTGTGTCTCAGGTGAATATTCAGAGGAGTACATCTATACTGGTGAAGGTGAGTGTGTTGACATCACCTGCTTGTGAAGTTTCTGAAGTCGGTGAAGAGCTGGTAGGACAGTCCTTGGCCACCATTTTATTATATGCTGTTCTGTAGATGCATTTTCAACAGATTTCCATTAGGTAAAGACAAATTGGGCTATTCCATTTCCCAACTGATTCTGTCATTTGGTAACAGTCAAGGCTCACAATTGAAGACCCCTTGTACAATATGGATACAAGTTCACAATTGTCTTTTTTAAATCATCTTGCAGACACAGGGTTCCAGAGCCCATCAGTGTATGCTGCGGCAGAGTCCACTGCCAACCTGGTACTCTTCACTTGCTTTTTTGTTAACTTTTAATAACTACAGTTAAACTATAGTTTCACATGTGGGATAATTAGATGTATTGTATAATTTCCCATTCATGCCAATTTACTTGCTTTTTATTGGGGTTGATTGGTTTGATTGCATTCCTGTCTCCATTTGTTTTGCCTGCCTTTACAGACCATTGAAGAGGGAGGATCTCGTGCTAGCTCACCACAAGAGGGCATGGCTAGTTATAGCTACACTCAGTCACAGCAGGTACTAGAAGCTTTACAATCCGCTTTACCCAACTCCTCAATTGTCACATTTTGTCAGAAAAAAACATCAGGTTTTAAGTTTACTCAAACTGTAGAACGTTCATTTTCTTTGGACAAAAGTTACTTGTATGGCTTGACTTTTTATGTGAGTATTCAGACCCCCTGCTATGGGACTCAATTGTGCGGTGCATCCTGTTTCCATTGATCATCCTTAAAATCTTGCTATAACTTGATTGGAGTCCACCTGTTGTAAATTCAATTGTTTGGACATGATTTGGAAAGGCACACCTGTCTATATAAGGTCCCACAGTTGACAGTGCATGTCAGAGCAAAAACCAAGCCATGGGGTCCAGGTTTGTGTTGAGGCACAGATGTGAAATGTCCAAAAAAATGTCTGCAGCATTGAAGGTCCCCAAGAACAGTGACCTCCATTCTTCAACGGAAGAAGTTTGGAACCACCAAGACTCTTCCAAGAGCTGGCTGCCTGGCCAAACTGAGCAAGAACTTGATGGTCACTGACGGAGATGGTGGATCTTCTGAAAGGTTCTCCCATCTCTGCAGCACCCCACCAATCAGGCCTTTATGGTAGAGTGGCCAGACAGAAGCCACTCCTCAGTAAAAGGAGAAACAAGATTTTCTGGTCTGATGAAACCAAAATGGAACTCTTTGGCCTGAAGGCCAAGTTTCACATCTGGAGGAAACCTGGCACCATCCCTATGGTGAAGCGCGGTGGCAGCATGCTGTGGGGATGTTTTTCAATGGCAGTGACTGGGAGACTAGTCAGGATCAAGGGAAAGATGAACGGAGCAAAGTAAAGAGATCCTTGATGAAAATCTGCTCCAGAGCACCCAGGACCTCAGACTGGGGTAACGGTTCACCTTCCAACAGGACAATGACCCTAAGCACGCAGCCAAGACAATGCAGGAGTGGCTTGGGACAAGTCTCTGAATGTCTTTGAGTGACCCAGCCAGAGCCTGGGCTTGAACCTGATCTGAGAGACCTGAAAATCAAATCCAATTTTATTTGTCACATGTGCCGAATACAACATGTGTAGACCTTACAGTCAAATGCTTACTTAAAGCCCTTAACCAGAAATGCAGTTAAGAAAATACAAAAAATATATATAATTTTAAATAAATTAGAATAACAAAGAGCAGCAGTAGATAACAATAGCAGGGCTATATACAGGGGGTACCGGTATAGTCACCGTGCTGGGCACCGGTGTCGAGGTAATATCTAGATGGTTATTAAAGTGACTATGCGTAGATCGGGTAGCAGCAGCATAGAAGTGGCTGTACAGCGACGCTCCCTATCCAACCTGACAGAGCTTGAGAGGATCTGCAGAGAAGAATGGGAGAAACTCTCCAAATACAGGTATGCCAAGCTTCTAGCGTCATACCCAAGAAGACTCAATGGTAATCGCTGCTAAAGGTGCTTCAACAAAGTACTGAGTAAAGGGTCTGAATACATATGTGATATATTTTTATACATTTGCAAAAATGTCTAAACCGCTTTTGCTTTGTCCATTTATGGGGTATTATGTGTAGATTGAGGGGGGGACAAACATTTGAATCCATTTTAGAATAAGGCTGTAATGTAACAAAATGTGGAAAAAGTCGAGGTGTCTGCTTGCGCGCACACAATACCAGTCAAAAGTTTTGACACTTACTCATGCCAGGGTTTCTTTTTTTTAAAACAATTTTCTACATTGTAGAATAGTCAAGACATCAAAACTATGAAATAACACATGGAATCGTGTAACCAAAAAAGTTTTAAACAAATCTAAATATACTTTTTATAGTTGAGTTTCTTCAAAGTAGCCACCATTTGCCTTGACATCTTTGCCTACTCTCAACCATCTTCATGAGGTAGTCACCTGGAATGCATTTCAATTAACAGGTGTGCCTTAAGTTAATTTGTGGAATTTCTTTCCTTTGTTTGAGGTAATCAGCTGTTGTGACAAGGTAGTGGTGGTATACAGAAGAGAGCCCTATTTGGCAAAAGACAAAGTCATATTATGGCATGAACAGCTCAAATAAACAGAAATGAAGTTCAGTCGATCCAGGAAATGTCAAGAACTTTCAGATTTCAGTGCAGTCGCCAAACCATCAAGCTCTATGATGACACTGGCTCTCATGAGGACCACCACAGGAAAGGAATAACCAGAGTTACCTCTGCTGCAGAGGATAACTTAATTCTAGTTAACTGCACCTCAGATTGCAGCCCAAATAAATGCTTCAGAGTTCCAGTAACACACATCTCAACATCAACTGTTCAGAGGAGACTGCGTGAATCAGTTTTGTGAGATGCAGAGTAGGTGAACGGATGATATCTGCATGTGTGGTTCCCACCGTGAAGCATGGAGGAAGCGGTGTGGGGATGCTTTGCTGTTGACTTTAAAAAAAAATGTTTTTAAATTGAATTCAAGGCACAGTTAACCAGCATGGCTACCACAGCATTCTGCAGTGGTATCCCATCTGGTTTGTGCTCCTTACACACATCCAGGCTGTGTAACGGCTATTTGACCAAGAAGGGGAGTGCTGCATCAGATTACCTGGCCTCCACAATCACCCGACCTCAACCCAATTGGACCGCAGAGTGAAGGTAAAGCAGCCAACATCTGCTCAGCATATGTGGGAACTACTTCAAGACTGTTGAAAGCATTCCAGGTGAATGCCAAGTGTGCAAAGCTGTCAAGGCAAAGGGTGGCTACTTTGAAGAATCTCCCCAAAATATCTATATACAGTGCCTTGCGAAAGTATTCGGCCCCCTTGAACTTTGCGACCTTTTGCCACATTTCAGGCTTCAAACATAAATATATAAATCTGTATTTTTTTTGTGAAGAATCAACAATAAGTGGGACACAATCATGAAGTGGAACGACATTTATTGGATATTTCAAACTTTTTTAACAAATCAAAAACTGAAAAATTGGGCGTGCAAAATTATTCAGCCCCTTTATTTCAGTGCAGCAAACTCTCTCCAGAAGTTCAGTGAGGATCTCTGAATGATCCAATGTTGACCTAAATGACTAATGATGATAAATACAATCCACCTGTGTGTAATCAAGTCTCCGTATAAATGCACCTGCACTGTGATAGTCTCAGAGGTCCGTTAAAAGCGCAGAGAGCATCATGAAGAACAAGGAACACACCAGGCAGGTCCGATATACTGTTGTGAAGAAGTTTAAAGCCGGATTTGGATACAAAAAGATTTCCCAAGCTTTAAACATCCCAAGGAGCACTGTGCAAGCGATAATATTAAAATGGAAGGAGTATCAGACCACTGCAAATCTACCAAGACCTGGCCGTCCCTCTAAACTTTCAGCTCATACAAGGAGAAGAGGCCCATGATCACTCTGGATGAACTGCAGAGATCTACAGCTGAGGTGGGAGACTCTGTCCATAGGACAACAATCAGTCGTATATTGCACAAATCTGGCCTTTATGGAAGAGTGGCAAGAAGAAAGCCATTTCTTAAAGATATCCATAAAAAGTGTTGTTTAAAGTTTGCCACAAGCCACCTGGGAGACACACCAAACATGTGGAAGAAGGTGCTCTGGTCAGATGAAACCAAAATTGAACTTTTTGGCAACAATGCAAAACGTTATGTTTGGCGTAAAAGCAACACAGCTCATCTCCCTGAATACACCATCCCTACTGTCAAACATGGTGGTGGCAGCATCATGGTTGGGGCCTGATTTTCTTCAGCAGGGACAGGGAAGATGGTTGTAATTGATGGGAAGATGGATGGAGCCAAATACAGGACCATTCTGGAAGAAAACCTGATGGAGTCTGCAAAAGACCTGAGACTGGGACGGAGATTTGTCTTCCAACAAGACAATGATCCAAAACATAAAGCAAAATCTACAATGGAATGGTTCAAAAATAAACATATCCAGGTGTTAGAATGGCCAAGTCAAAGTCCAGACCTGAATCCAATCGAGAATCTGTGGAAAGAACTGAAAACTGCTGTTCACAAATGCTCTCCATCCAACCTCACTGAGCTCGAGCTGTTTTGCAAGGAGGAATGGGAAAAAATGTCAGTCTCTCGATGTGCAAAACTGATAGAGACATACCCCAAGCGACATACAGCTGTAATCGCAGCAAAAGGTGGCGCTACAAACTATTAACTTAAGGGGGCTGAATAATTTTGCACGCCCAATTTTTCAGTTTTTGATTTGTTAAAAAAGTTTGAAATATCCAATAAATGTCGTTCCACTTCATGATTGTGTCCCACTTGTTGTTGATTCTTCACAAAAAAATACAGTTTTATATCTTTATGTTTGAAGCCTGAAATATGGCAAAAGGTCGCAAAGTTCAAGGGGGCCGAATACTTTCGCAAGGCACTGTATATTGCGATGTGCAAGATTTCACTATGCCAAACAGTTCGCTTCACACTCTTACCGCGTAGTAACCGCGGGATCAAAACAGCCAACGTTAACCTCATGCTCTTAGTTGCGGAACTTGACCACCTAGCCTGTTTTACTTTGCATCTACGTCATGTGGCTGACTATTTTTTTTTTATTTTTTAAGCACATTGTTTGTCAATTGTAGTCAGATTTAGTTTTGTTTCCTCAGGTGGTGGTGAAGTCAGCAGTCATGCCTGCACAGGCTTTAACCACAGCCCCAGCAACTATCTTCACCTCTTCCTCTAGCAGCTCTCAGACCCTTCCAGCACCAATTGCTTCACCCTCAAACTATCCTCAAGGGGCTCCCATGCCCCCACATGCAATGGGCAGACAAGGTACCCACTCTAAGGGTGATGGTCAGACCAAAGGAGTTATTAAGCCCTAATACCTAACTGATGCCTATTTTCTCTTGTTTGTAGTTTCATCCATTCAGGTTCCTCCTTCCTCTCCCTGGTTTGTGAATGAGATGGGGGAAGCGGTCAGCACCATACCCCCTCCACCTTACTCCTATGACTCCAACGGCAACGACCTTCCACGAGGTTAGACATGCTTCCCCATGGCACGTGTTTAAATTCAACTTCTTATGGTTGACTTAAAAGATGTAACGGTAACTAAATGTTTTTCTCTTTCTGTAGATGGCAAGGTCCTCCAATATTACTTTAATTTAGGAGTCCAAGTAAGTGATTTATAGTATGTATGGGTGAACAGTTACTTGGCATGAGACACTAGACATGTCTTTGAATGAAAACAACCTATACCTTTTGATTTCTATCCATGTTGAAACAGTGGTACCAGCAGAGCTATTGGCATTCCATGGTACAGATGCAGCAGGCGTATCAGCAGCCTAATGCAGAGCAACAGTTCCAGTCCTACTCCGGAGCCCCCCCCCCCTCTGATCACACAGTCCCCCAGTCCTACCCAGAGACTGGGAGAGCAGGGCCTGATGGCCAGGGAGATGTTCTTGCCAATGGTCAGCGTCACCCCTCTGCCTCCAGACCTCATTATGAAATGGCACATCTGCATTGAGCAAGATCTTCAGTGTCACAATCTTACGACCTCAAGTATTACATGTGACTTATTTTCTTACCTTGGTCCTCACCCACCACCTTTTCCTTCCTACCAGGCACCCCCCTGCCCATGGACCCTCCCTCAGCAGGAGCCCCAGGCACAGTGTTCTACCCCTTGCTTCAGGACCAGTGCAGCCAACCCCCCCTCCACACCTACGAGCCTTATGTTCCGATGCTCTCTGCCACCTACCATTACCTCACACCCTGGAACTCAGGCCCTGCCCAACCACATGTGCACGCATCCTACTGCCCCTCCAATCACCCAGTCAACTATGTCACTGCACCCACACACCCAGGGCACTTTATTCCTCCCAGCATGTAACCAAGCACTGGGGGAGGGAGGTGGGCCCCTCTAACTACCCACATTCACCATATGTCACCCTATGTCATGTGTAACGTTTGTTCCACTTTTCTTCTTTTGAAGTTTGCATGTTTTTGAAGTTTGATGGTCAGTGGCTGTCTGAAATGCCACCCTATTCAAAAGTAGTGCACTATGTTGGGCAGTGGTTCCCATCCTTTTTCAGTTACTGTACTACCAACTGAATTTTGCCCTGAACTACCCCCTACTGCATTTTACCAGTAGGACAATGGTCTCATGAGTCTTCTCAAGTACCCCCAGAGGTACTATTACCCCAGTTTGTGTACCACTGATGTAGGGAATAGGGCGCCCTTGAAAAAGTGGTGCACTATATAGGGAATAGGGGTCCATTTCAGACACCCTCTGATCCAGTGTTTACAGAATGTTTAATACATTATTTTCATGTTTAATTAATAAAACGGTTTTGTTTCCCAGAAGTCAAAAGTTTATCATTTGAGCTGTCCTTTTTAGAGCAGGGCTCTCAACACTGTTCCTGGAGCACTTCCCTGTAGGTTTTTGCGCCAACTGTAAACTCTAAGATTCCTGGAAGACTGGACAATCAAAATAAGTCTTAATGTTAACATTAATGCTTCCCACAGTTGTCAAGTCGTCTGGATTGCAAATATCTTAAGCTTTAATATGATACACTAAATTAGCAATAAAAAATGACCTCACTGTCAACTTAAGTTTGCTGAAAATAAATGTGTAAATAGTTGTATGAACATAAGATTCAACAACTGAGACAAACTGAACAAGTTCCACAGACGTGACTAACTGGGGGAGGGTCAAAAGTAACAGTCAGTATCTGGTGTGGCCACCAGCTGCATTAAGTACTTCAGTGCATCTCCTCATGAACTACACCAGATTTGCCATTTCTTGCTGTGAGATGTTACCCCACTCTTCCACCAAGGCACCTGAAAGTTCATGGACATTTCTGGGGGGAATGCCCCTAGCCCTCACCCTCTGATCTAACAGGTCACAGATGTGCTCAATGGGATTGAGATCCGGGCTCTTCTCTGGCCATAGCAGAACAATGACATTTGAACAATGACTGTCTTGCAGGATATCATGAACAGGACAAGCAGTATGGCTGGTGGCATTGTCATGCTGGAGGGTCATGTCAGGATGAGCCTGTGGGAAGGGTACCACATGAGTATGTCTTCCCTGTAATGCACAGTGTTGATTTGCCTGCAATGACAACAAGCTCAGTCTGATGATGCTGTGACACACCGCCCCAGACCATGATGGACCCTCCACCTCCAAATCAATCCCGCTCCAGAGTACAGGCCTCTGTGTAACACTCATTCTTTCGACGATAAACTCTAATCCAACCTTCGAGACTGGCGAGACAAAACCACGACTTGTCAGTGAAGAGCACTTTTTGCCAGTCCTGTCTGGTTCGGCAATGGTGGGGTTGTGCCCATAGGCAACGTTGTTGCAGGGTGATGTCTGGTGAGGACCTGCCTTACTACAGGCCTACAAGCCCTCAGTCCAGACTCTCTCAGCCTGTCCGTCCTGTCTCCCTGTTGTGCTGTCTTAGGCGTCTCACAGTACGGACATTGCGATTTATTGCTCTGGCCACATCTGCAGTCCTCATGCTTCCTTCACACCTAAGGCATGTTCACGCAGATGAGCAGGGACCCTGGGTATCTTTCTTTTGGTGTTTTTCAGTCAATAGAAGGGCCTCTTTAGTAGTTCTAAGCGTTCATAACGGTGACCTTAATTGCCTACTGTCTGTAAGCTGTTAGTGTCTTAACGACCGTTCCGCAGGTGCATGTTCATTAATTGTTTATGGTTCATTGAACAAGCATGGGAAACGGTGTTTAAACCATGTATGATATGAAGTCATTGGGATTTTTACAAATTCTTTGAAAGACAGGGTCCTGATAAAGGGACTTTCTTTTTTTGCCGGGGCAGCAGGGTAGCCTAGTTAGTGTTGGACTAGTAACCGAAAGGTTGCCAGTTCAAAACCCTGAGCTGACAAGGTACAAATCTGTCGTTCTGCCCCTGAACAGGCAGTTAACCCACTGTTCCTAGGCCGTCATTAAAAATACGAATTTGTTCTTAACTGACTTGCCTAGTTAAATAAAGGTACAATTTAAATAAATTTAAAAAAGATTATGAAGTAATATGTATCAGTCATTAAGATATATTTGGGCTTGTTTAGCTGCAAGTTCTATGATGTAAACTCAGATACTAGAGGAATTTCATGTTTACGTATTGTCCAACAAGTGTTAAGGCCATGATTGTTTCATTTAAACCTTTAAATTATTCAAATATCTAATAAATCTGAACTTTTTGTTTGCTTTTATAGCACTCACTGTGTCAGGGCTAATTTTGCATTTCAGCATGTTTTTCTAGATTCAGAACCTAAAACAATATTTATCAAGAAAATGGTATTAGGTGTAGCACAACAAATATTTTAATAGTTTAAGCATGTGTTGCAGAACAGTGATGCAAGTATTGACAAATGTATCTTAAGGGGGTTAGCCATTAGTGACCGGTGACAAGCTACTGACTGAGTTGACAACAGCTACTCAAAACAGACATATTTTTGCATCCAAGATCAATAAAATAAAAACATTTGTAAAATATGGAAAAGTATTAATTTAAATCCCCAATTAAAAACAAACGTTCTATTAGATCTTTCAGCACTCTGAAGGAGTTTGTTTTACAGATTTGACAAATTGCATATTTTCTACTTTTATTCAAGCGGTATACACAGTAGCAATATAGTTTCTCCTAAGTTGCTTTATGATTCTAAAACCTAATTAAACATATTTGAACCATAGACTGAGTTATCTAAAGCCACTTTTTTTTGGCATATCAGATTTGAATCTGTTTTTCCTGAAGTCTGAACAGCCAAAAGCCACATGGAATCAGACATTTCAAGCCACATTTCAGCATAGGTAGTTTGAAGTCATAAATCTGATTCCTGGGCATGTGACGGTCAAATCTGATTTATTTGCCCTGAAGTGGTTTTTAGACTTTTGACATATCTTGTTACTTGCTAGCTACTCTGACTGGTTGACAAGAACATGACGTGGTAGCTAACTAGCTTGTTAATTGTTTACAAACAAATTAGTGAATGTACTACAACGCTAAACAGCTGCCTAGCTTGCTAGTTTTCTGCTGTGGCTAGCCAAAAAGGACTTGTTTTGAAAGTTGGCTTGTCTCATCCTTTGAGGCTTCTACTAAGCTAACATATGTAATTGTTTTAAGATGGTCATACCATGGATCATAAACCTATTTTATAAAATATTGAATTTAGCCTTTACTACTATAGCTCATAGAATTGAATAACACTTTCATAAATGGCAACTACCTCCATACTTCCATTTAATTTGTATGGGTTACCTTGTCTTGTTGCAATACCTGTAATCAGGAGATGGTATAGCTAACCCTGCTAATTTCTGATTCATTTTGAGTTTTTTAGGAGTCAGTTTTGAGAAAAATATTCCTTAATCAGAGGGCTATTGCAATAAACAAAATTTTCAACACTTTTGGGGGGAGTTAGCCATTTTGATAGGACTGCGGCATTTCCTGGCACAGAGCCTGACAGGGAAATTAACAATACTAAAAATATTTTTACAAATTACAAAAAATGTTTTCCTTTATAAAATTCACCTATAAATAAAGTTTCCCTGCCGGACAAGGATTGTCCCCAACTTTCAAGAATCTTTGAACTAACCTGATTAAGCTTATCTACCAGCTTCTTATTAGAATCAGGTGCGCTTGATTAGGATTGGAGGGAACATTTACCATAAACAGGGTTGGAGAGCCCTGCTTTAGAGAAGTAATTTGGTACGATGATGGTATCTGAGGGCCAGGACCCTGGACAGCACATGACCGATGTTGCTGCTACCCTTCCTGTCATAATCAGCACCATGGAGAGTGCTAGCTCACTGGTACTCAGGCAGTTTTGTTCACTGAGCTTGGCTGTGTTTACACAGTCAGCCAAATTCGGATCTTTCCCAATTATGGGCAAAATTGCTGATCTGATTGGTCAAAAGATCAAATGCAATTACTAAACTGTTCATTTTGAATTGATGGGATGGCACATTATCTAAGGTGAATCCTGAATACTGCAACTAGCGAATGCATTGAGTTGTCACTAATAGCCCAGAGTATAGCTATTTCAACATTTTGGACAGTTCAGTCCAGTTTTATTTGACCACTATACAGCCTATCATATCACAATGGCCCAGTCTTGGAATCCTAGTTTTCCGAAGAATCAGTCAAATATGGTTTAATATATTTGAATAGATAACGCTTAATCAAATTATCAAATAAAAATGTGTATTTGTATACAAGCTTGTTTTCAACAACTATGAATCATTGTTTGCGTAGGGGTCCTCTGCCAAATTGATCTTGAGTATTATAATTCATAACCATCTTGTCCAAAGTAAATGAGACTATAAATAAACACATTCAAACTATGGATAAATAAACCTACCCCTACTAATATCATGCATTTCCTGTCTCAATAGCCAAAAATGGGTAGTGACTTATTTCCAAGAAACTAGAAAAAGAAAACTTTCATGGTAAAACAGAGGACAGTATTCTTAGTTAATTGTCCAAAAACAACTTGAAAATATTTAACCTGAAATAAACATATTCCACCATGATATTAACCATCCATGTTTAGGTTATGATGTACCAAAAGGACCACACGACTGTATAGAGGACATCTGGCATTTGTATGTGGCACACTACCTGTATGTGGCACACTACCTGTATGTGGCACACTAAACAGTCTGGTAAAAGACAATAGAAAAACTTGCAACAAGAGATTAAACATATTTGTAAGAGAGTAGAAGTTTGGACAATGGTAATAGCTGACCTGTGTATATGACCCCCTTGTCTCAGTGATAAGTTGATAGGTAAAATAGAATTAACTGGGCAGAAACTGTATGAGAACACGTGTTGAGAGAGGATAGTGAACTTACAATCCACAAACAAAGATCTAAGCATCACAGGTAGGTGGCAGTATGCAAACATAGTTATATTGCAATAAATAATGTTTTTTTTTATTTTTTTCATTACATGTTTAGAATCTTCCTATGATATCTTTGAGAAAATTAGTCCTGGGTTTTGAATACTTGTGTCAGACACTTTTTTTCTCTGTCCTCAGCAGTGTGACCTGAACATATTGTAGTTTGCTGTCCTACATTATTCTGTGGGTGGCGGGTGTCTCTAAAGCTGTGTGGTGATGGAGTCCTGCTCAGCCCACCACTCTGAAGAGTCCAGCTCATCACATGGTCCTATCCAGGACTCATACATGTCCTCACTAGAGCCCAGGAGGACAGCCTGGGAGCTGGAGGCCCTGATGCTGGAGTCCCTGATGCCAGAAGCACAGTGCAGGGATGGCAGGGAGAGGCCCGGGGGCGGTAGGGAGTGACCCGGGGGCGGCAGAGAGAGGCTCGGGGGCCGTAGGAGCAGGCTGTCACTCCCGTTAGCCTGCTGGGGTGAACCCTGGGGTGGGGCCTGGGTAGGGGCTTGGGCCTGGGGTAGCTCTTTCAGGTTCACCCCCAGCCGGTCCAGGTGAAACTGGCTGCATGTAACCTGGGGATCGGGGGCGATATGGACGTCCGGCCAGGTTGTGGGCTGATGAAGTAGGCCATCTGAGATGCTGTAGGTGGGCTGGTGCATGCAAGGAGGAGGGGCCCTGTGCTCTGGGACGTGTCCGTTCATGCGGGAGAAGAGCAGACCCAGCCGCCTGATGGAGTCTCTCTTGGACTTGGAGAAGCGCTGCAGCTGGCCACCAGTGCGGCTGAACACAGCAAATGAAGGGGAGGAGGAGGAGAACCGCAGCCCGTTGCACTTTGGTTTGTTGTCCACTGGCCCCTCCACCCCTGACATGGACTTAAAGAGGGCAGAGACACTGAACCCAGAGTCCTTGCTCTTCCTCTCAGCGGTCGACATGCTGAAGGACACCCCCTTGGCCCCTTGGTCCCTGGACTGACCCTGTCCGGCCCCTCCCTCCCCCTCATTGTTGGCCTCGTCCTGCTGAGTGGCCTCACTGCTGGATGAATAGGTTCTCCGCGGGGGCTTCCTGTTCCCCAGCAGATCCAACACCTCATAGCGGAAACTGGAGATGTCCTGCTTCAGCTCCTACAGATCAGTTAAGAGGGTGATATAGAGGATGGACAGATCAGTTAAGAGGGGGATATAGAGGATGGACAGATCAGTTAAGAGGGGGATAGAGAGGATGGACAGATCAGTTAAGAGGGTGATATAGAGGATGGACAGATCAGTTAAGAGGGGGATATAGAGGATGGACAGATCAGTTAAGAGGGGGATAGAGAGGATGGACAGATCAGTTAAGAGGGGGATAGAGAGGATGGACAGATCAGTTAAGAGGGGGATAGAGAGGATGGACAGATCAGTTAAGAGGGGGATAGAGAGGATGGACAGATCAGTTAAGAGGGGGATAGAGAGGATGGACAGAACAGTTAAGACGGGGATAGAGAGGATATAGAGATCCACAATGAGGTTAGATATTGTTCTATGACTATGGTATAAAGGCACATTTTGTGGATGAATGTTTAAATAGGAAACTTCTGAGAAACCCACCTTAAAATTCTCCTCAGTCAGTCCCTCGTCTGTCTTAGCACTGCGGATCATGGCTGCTACATGCCTCTTTACCAGGTTCCTGATCACCTCCTGCACATAGGGGCGGCAGGGTAGCCTAGTGGTTAGAGCATTGGACTAGTAACTGGAAGGTTGCAAGTTCAAACCCCCGAGCTGACAAGGTACCCCTGAACACACTGTTCCTAGACCAGTTAACCCACTGTTAACCCACTGTTAACCCACTGTTAACCCACTGTTAACCCACTGTTAACCCACTGTTAACCCACTGTTCACCAGTTAACCCACTGTTAACCCACTGTTCACCAGTTAACCCACTGTTAACCCACTGTTAACCCACTGTTCACCAGTTAACCCACTGTTAACCCACTGTTAACCCACTGTTCACCAGTTAACCCACTGGCCATCATTGAAAATAAGAATTTGTTCTGACTTGCCTAGTTAAATATAAATAAATAGAGACAGTCACATTACATACCCTACATTATATGATGAAGTTATGGGCATATTTAACAAATTAGCATCTTGTAGGCTATTTTTCTAGACTTGTCCCTAAGGAGGAAATGATCTGAGATGTGGGTAAAGGGGCTCTTCCTTCCTTACATGCATACATTTGCATTCTGGGTTTAACAAGGAAACACTGTTTAGGCATATTCAGACATTGTTATTAGCTTGAGGTGAAAATCTGGACGGGCATAACTTTGCATTCATTTGCATGTTCAGGAGACAAATTACCAATCAAACCGGACTCTTTTACAGATGGATTATTTTGCGAATAAACAAATCCATTACATTTTTTGTGGAGGTGCTTGTATATTTAATCTAACAATCTACACTATGGAAGGGTAAGAAACACGCATAACCCTCAACTCAACACATGCACAAAAGGCTGCCTCAGAGCACCCCTTTCTCTGATAGGCTCTGCCTTATTGCCCAATCTCATTCATTTGGAGCGGCAGCTGTATTCTTTGATAAAGTGCGTTCATTGGACAGCCTCCAGTCAAAGCATTTAAGTCTGGTTTAGTCTGCTTGGTGTTAGAAGGCAGCAGGGGAGCCCCAGCAGCACAAGGCCCTGGCTGGGGAAGGGAAGGGGAGGAGGGACGCCAAAGGTGGGGCTAATTGCAATTACTGAGGCGAGGACGGACTGATAAGTGCAGGGGGGGATAATATATTCTGTCCTACCCTGCTGCACGGTCAACAGTGTCAAATATTCTGTCCTACTCTGCTGCATGGTCAACAGTGTCATATATTCTATCCCATTCTGCTACATGGTCAACAGTGTCATATATGGGGCGGCAGGGTAGCCTAGTGGTTAGAGTGTTGGACAAGTAACTGAAAGGTTGCAAGTTCAAATCCCTGAGCTGACAAGGTACAAATATTTCGTTCTGCCCCTGAACAGGCAGTTAACCCACTGTTCCTAGGCCGTCATTGAAAATAAGAATTTGTTCTTAACTGACTTGCCTAGTTAAATAAAGGTAAAATAAAAAATAAATTGGTGGCTGACTAAATACTTTTTTGCCCCACTGTATAATGTCTCCCACTCTGCTGCATGGTCAACAGTGTAATATATAATGTCTCCCACTCTGCTGCATGGTCAACAGTGTAATATATAATGTCTCCCACTCTGCTGCATGGTCAACAGTGTAATATATATTGTCTCCCACTCTGCTGCATGGTCAACAGTGTAATATATATTGTCTCCCACTCTGCTGCATGGTCAACAGTGTAATATATATTGTCTCCCACTCTGCTGCATGGTCAACAGTGTAATATATAATGTCTCCCACTCTGCTGCATGGTCAACAGTGTAATATATATTGTCTCCCACTCTGCTGCATGGTCAACAGTGTAATATATATTGTCTCCCACTCTGCTGCATGGTCAACAGTGTAATATATATTGTCTCCCACTCTGCTGCATGGTCAACAGTGTAATATATAATGTCTCCCACTCTGCTGCATGGTCAACAGTGTAATATATTCTAATAAACATGTGCAGCACACATGTTTGGTACAGTATATTAATGTCAGGGATCTAGCCCAATAAGAGGTGTTTGTGAGAGATGTGTAAACAAATCAAATCAAATGTATTTATATAGCCCTTCTTACATCAGCTGATATCTCAAAGTGCTGTACAGAAACCCAGCCTAAAACCCCAAACAGCAAGCAATGCAGGTGTAAAAGCTCTTGTCCGTGGTTATCATGATAGCAGACGGTTACCTGATAGTGCTGGTTCTGAATCAGGTTGTCAGCATGACGCTCCTAGAACCACATGAAAAGCAGAAGAATCGAATGACTTGATGACTTGTTGTTATGCAGAATTTCTATCAACAGCACAGATATATCAGTATCACTTTACAGGTCTCTCTGCATTTTACAGTTGTACCGGGAGAGTGACTTAAATAAACATGTTCTGAACCGTGTTTAAAGACCTAAGGAATTTATATACATACAGAGCATTAGGAAAGTATTCAGACCCCTTGACTTTTTCCACATTTTGTTACATTACAGGCTTATTCTAAAATTGATTATTAGTGTTTTCCCCCTCATCAATCAACACACAATACCCCATAACGACAAAGCAAAAACAGGTTTTTAGACATTAGTGCAAATGTATTTAAAATAAAAAACAAATATCACATTTACATAAGTATTCAGACCCTTTACTCAATACTTTGTTGAAGCACATTTGACCGTGATTACAGCTTTGAGTCCTCTTTGGTATGACGCTACAAGCTTGGCACATCTGTATTTGGGGGGTTTCTCCCATTCTTCTCTGCAGATCCTCTCAAGCTCTGTCAGGTTGGATGGGGAGCGTTGCTGCATAGCTATTTTCAGGTCTCTCCAGAGATATTCGATCGGATTCAAGTCCGGGCTCTGGCAGGGCCACTCAAGGACATTCAGAGACTTGTCTCAAAGTCACTCCTGCATTGTCTTGGCTATGTGCTTAGGGTTGTTGTCCTGTTGGAAGGTGATCCTTTGCCCCAGTCTGAGGTCCTGACCACTCTGGAGCAGGTTTCGTCAAGGATCTCTCTGTACATTGCTCCGTTCATCCTTCCCTCGATCCTGACTAGTCTCCCAGTCCCTGCCACTGAAAAACATCCCAACAACATGATGCGGCCACCACCATGCTTCACAGTAGGGATGGTGCCAGGTTTCCTCCAGACGTGACACTTGGCATTCAGGCCAAAGAGTTCAATCTTGGTTTCATCAGACCAGAGAATCTTGTTCCTCATGGTCTGAGAGTCTTTAGGTGCCTTTTGGCAAACTACAAACATGCTGTCATGTTGTCACGCCCTGATCTGTTTCACCTGTCCTTGTGATTGTCTCCACCCCCTCCAGATGTCGCTTATTTTCCCCAGTGTATTTATCCCTGTGTTTCCTGTCTCTCTGTGCCAGTTCATCTTGTTTGCTTAGTCAAGTCAACCCGCGTGTTTTTCCAATACTCCTTTGGCTATTCTCCTTTTCTAGTCCTACTGGTTTTGACCCTTGCCTGTTTCTGGACTCTCTACCTGCCTGTATGCCTTGAACACGAGCCTGTCTGCCACTCTGTACCTCCTGGACTCTGATCTGGTTTTGACCTTTTGCCTGTCCATGACCATTCTCTTGTCTACCCCTTTGGATTATTAAACATTGTAAGACTCTAACCACCTGCCTCCTGTGTCTGCATGTGGGTCTCACCTTGTGCCTTGATACATGTGGCTTCCATAAAGTGGCTTCCATAAAGGCCTGATTGGTGGAGTGCTGCAGACATGGTTATCCTTCTGGAAGGTTCTCCCATCTCCACAGAGGAACTCTGGAGCTCTGTCAGAGTGACCATTGGGTTCTTGGTCACCTCCCTGACCAAGGCCCTTATCCCCCGATTGCTCAGTTTGGCCGGGTGGACAGCTCTAGGAAGAGTCTTAGTGGTTCCAAACTTCTTCTATTTAAGAATGATGGAGGCCACTGTGTCCTTGGGGAACTTCAATGCTGCAGACATTTTTTTTGGTACCCTTCCCAAGATCTGTGCCTCGACACAATCCTGTCTCAAAGCTCTACGGACAATTCCTTCGACCTCATGTCTTGGTTTTTACTCTGACATGCACTGTCAACTGTGGGACCTTATATAGACAGGTGTGTGCCTTTCTAAATCATGTCCAATCAATTTAATTTACCACAGGTGGACTCCAATCAAGTTGCAGAAACATCTCAAGGATGATCAATGGAAACAGAATGCACCTGAACTAAAACTAAAAACTAATTTCATCCATTTTAGAATTAGCCTGTAACGTAACAAAATGTGGAAAAAGTCCAAGGGTATGAATACTTTCCAAATGCTCTGTGCATTGCCTTCATAATCAGCAGTAGGAAAGGTTTGCATTAATATGGAGTGGGCTCAAATTGCACAATTTATATATTTTAGAGCAATGAAAAAGACATGAGCAATTAGCAGTAAATTAATTAAATGACCACCACAGTTTTACATGTATTTCATGGCTTATCCTCCTCTGTCCTGTTAGATGCATCCATACAAGGATCATGTCGGTCTTTTCTTCCGCTATATTTTCTCCTCTTCAACCATACTGCTGATCTAAAGGGTGCATATGCCTTATTATCTTATATCCCTATACATGTGTCTTTTTTTATTCACTTTTTCACCTTTATTTAACCAGGTAGGCTAGTTGAGAACAAGTTCTCATTTGCAACTGCGACCTGGCCAAGATAAAGCAAAGCAGTTCCGACACATACAACAACACAGAGTTACACATGGAATGAAAAAGAGATAGTCAATAATACAGTAGAACAAAAGAAAACAAAATCAACATACAGTGAGTGCAAATTAGGTCAAATAAGAGAGTTAAGGCAATAAATAGGCCATGGTGGCAAAGTAATTACAATATGGCAATTAAACACTGGAATGGTAGATGTGCAAAAGATGGATATGCAAGTAGAGATACTGTGGTGCAAAAAGAGCAAAATAAAAAAATACAGTATGGGAATGAGGTAGATAGATGGGCTGTATACAGATGGGCTATGAACAGGTGCAGTGATCTGTGAGCTGCTCTGACAGCTTGTTCTTAAAGCTAGTGAGGAAGATGGGAATCTCCAGCTTCAGTGATTTTTGCAGTTCGTTCCAGTCAGTGGCAGCAGAGAACTGGAAGGAAAGCCGACCAAAGGAGGAATTGGCTTTGGGGGTGACCAGTGAGATATACCTGCTGGAGCGCGTGCTACGAGTGGGTACTGCTATGGTGACCAGCGAGCTGAGATAAGGCAGGGCTTTACCTAGCAGAGACGTGTAGATAACCTGTAGCCAGTGGGTTTGGCGACGAGTATGAAGCAAGGGCCAGCCAACGAGAGCGTATAGGTCGCAGTGGTGAGTAGTGTGTGTTGGAGGCTATTTTATAGATGACATCACGTAGGATGGTCAGTTTTACGAGGGTATGTTTGGCAGCATGAGTGAAGGAAGCTTTGTTGCGAAATAGGAAGCCGATTCTAGATTTAATTTTGGATTGGAGATGCTTAATGTGATTCTGGAAGGAGAGTTTACAGTCTATCCAGAAACCTAGGTATTTGTAGTTGTCCATGTATTCTAAGTCAGAGCTGTCCAGAGTAGTGATGCTGGATGGGCGGGCAGGTGCGGGCAATGATCGGTTGAATAGCATGCATTTAGTTTTATTTGCATTTAAGAGCAGTTGGAGGCCACGGAAGGAGAGTTGTATGGCATTGAAGCTCGTCTGGAGGTTAGTTAACACAGTGTCCAAAGAAGGGCCAGAAGTATACAGAATGGTGTCGTCTGCATAGAGGTGGATCAGAGAATCACCAGCAGCAAGAGCGACAACATTGATGTTTACAGAGAAGAGAGTCGGCCTGAGAATTGAACCCTGTGGCACCCCCATAGAGACTGCCAGAGGTCCGGACAACAGGCCCTCCAATTTGACACACTGAGCTCTATCAGAGAAGTAGTTGTTGAACCAGGCGAGGCAGTCATTTGAGAAACCAAGGCTGTTGAGTCTGCCGATAAGAATGTGGTGATTGACAGAGTCGAAAGACTTGGCCAGGTCGATGAATACAGCTGCACAGTAATGTCTCTTATCGATGGCGTTTATGATATCGTTAAGGACCTTGAGCGTGGCTGAGTTTGTGTCTGTTGTGTTTAATTGGTTGAAGGCAATGTGCCTGTGTTTTAGCAGGAGTGTGGAGTAGAGCAGTAGAACAGTAGACTATGAGAGCAGTAGAACAGGCAATTGCTGCTAGCAGAGGAGAGAAGTTCAGCTGAATGGGAAACGTCCAGGGAATTGGGAGCATGAGGCAGGGTTGCTTGGCAACATGTGCCTGCTCACTTCAGCTGGAAGCTGGACAACCAGGATATACAGCCCTTAGTCAGTAACATCCCAGCTGGGCCAAACACTGATAGCCCCAACGCTATTCTAAAGCTCTCCATGACATTTACAGGCAAGGATCCTGTTTGGATGTTATATGGAAATAGAAGAACAGGACAATGATGAGTACTAAACCAATCACATGAAAGAGAGTGAACATGAACATCCTTCTCTGATATGACACAGCCAAAGGAAACTGCCTGGTGAAATGTCATGAATGTGTTTACTATGTTGACAGGTTTGTAAATGTTTTACCGTGAACTCCTTTAAGTTCTCGTGTTTCCTCAGTTCGTCAGGGCTGGGCTGGTCCCCTCCACACAGGCGGTTGTACGTCCACACACACAGGTACCACACTGACTTGGGGCTGGGGACAATGTTGAAGGGCGGCGGGAGAGTTCCTCCCTCGTCGAAATAACTCATCCACAGCTTGGTGCGGGCAAACTTCCATTCAATGTCCGCATGGTCCTGTGCAAAGGCATTTAGATATTAAAGGAGGTTGAGGATTCACTAGTAGAATTTAAACTCTTAAATCCTATTCAGTCACTGTTATTATCACAGAGTGATGACAACCCACTTAATAGCAGGGCTAAAATACTTGTTTCCTCATCCTGTAGTTACATCCTGTCTCCCCTTCCATAGATCTGCCTCAGGCAATGAGCTGTTGTCTGAGTGGAGGGGTGAGGGTTTGGTTGGTTGATCAAAGTGTGTGTGTGTGTGTGTGTGTGTGCATGGTGTGTGTGTGTGTGTGTGTGCGTGGTGTGTGTGTGTGTGCATTCGTGCGTGCGTGAGTGTGTGTGTGTGTGTGTATTCGTGCGTGTGTGAGTGTGTGTGTGTGTGTATTCGTGCGTGTGTGAGTGTGTGTGTGTGTGTGTGTGTGTGTGTGTGTGTGTGTGTGTGTGTGTGTGTGTGTGTGTGTGTGTGTGTGTGTGTGTGTGTGTGTGTGTGTGTGTGTGTGTGTGTGTGTGTGTGTGTGTGCGTGTGTGCGTGGTGTGTGTGGTGTACTTAGGTTTTTTCCCACAGCTCCCAGGGAGAGTGATACATGGGCGGAAGGCCTCTCTCCTCATCTTACATAAAGCTCTGGCAGAAAGGTTACATGGAGGAAAATAAAGGATAATAATAATGTCTCTGTGTGATGCAGCACCAGAAAAATACAGACTCTCTGAGGTGAAAACTCACCTTCAATAAAACCTTCATGATCTACATGATATTTTATGACAATTACTCATCCGGTTGTTATTCCTGCAGAGAGTGAGAGACGCTTTGCATAACGTCTTGGAGATAAATTGCAAGACACGCTCAGCATGCAGCAGAAGCACTGATCATTTGTTTTTTTTGCATACCAAAGTCTTTACCCATAAGCACCAGCAAGAACTCCACAAAAAAAAGATGGCCACCCCACTGGGCGAGGACGTCAATTCAATGTCTATTCCACATTGGTTCAACATAATTTAATTGAGATGACGTGTAAACAACGCTGTTTCAACCAGAGTGTAACCAGTGGGATGTGAGTTCCCATAATAAAGGAGCTAGCAGACATCTCTGTGTGTGTGTGTGTGTGTGTGTGTGTGTGTGTGTGTGTGTGTGTGTGTGTGTGTGTGTGTGTGTGTGTGTGTGTGTGTGTGTGTGTGTGTGTGTGTGTGTGTGTGTGTGTGTGTGTGTGTGTGTGTGTGTGTGTGTCTGTGTGTGTGTGTGTGTCTGTGTGTATGTGTCTGACTCACAGCGATGAGCTGATAGGAATTATTCATCATGGCGATGAGCATGTTGAGCAGCACCACCAGGGAGATAACGTTGTAGGTACCGAACATGGTGGCTCCCACAAACTCTGTGAACTCATGGCGTGCCTTCACGTTGGTCACGTACAGGTTGAGCAGGCCGAATATGGACCAGAACAGGGACTGCAGCGTCTCAAACAGCCTGGGGAAGAACACCATACAGAGACAGACTTTCTTTGAGTTTTGTGTTTTTCTACAAAACCCTTTATTTGGACTTTGATGAGCCAGAAACGATTACCATAGTCCTGTAAGCTGCAAATGCAGCGTTGCCAACCAAGAGCAAGGATTAGAAAGCCAGACAGCAGAAGCTTTTGAATCCTAAACTGATATTTTGCATTACAGTAACTCAATGAACCTCTAAAATCTCCCAAAACAGATGGAGGCGAGAGACACAAACGGCTCATTCTCCAGAATGACTCAGGGGCTGAAGGAAGAAAATGAGATTTAGTACACTGCAGTATATTTTATTCATTACGGGAGAGGGAGAGGATTATGTGTATACTGTTAGTTTCTCTGTGAAACATCGGGACAAATCAAAAGGGCTTTTCTATTGTAATAGGTATTGGAGTATAAGACCCTGTTTTGTACCTGCCATCCTCCTCCTGCTCCTCTTCCCAAACACTTCTGTCTATTTACATCTCTTCATATTCTCCTCCTCTCTCAATTTATTTCAAGCTCCTTCCTCTACCCTCCTTCCTCTACCCTCCTCCCTCTACCCTCCTTACTTTACCCTGCCTTCTACTTCTTCACTCCCTCCCTTGTCTCAGAATGTACTGGTCCCGTCCATCCCTCTATACACCCTTCTTTCTGTTTATCCAAACCCCTCCTTTTGTCATTACACAGTATCTGTCTTTCTCCGTTCTAATTTCCCCAGGACAAAGGGTCTCAGATGAGATGACTCACGTAGAGAAGGCGTTGTTCTGCTTCTCACAGCGGATGCCCTTGCAGTTGTTGGGCTCGTCCGAGGCCTTGGTCTCGTAGTAGAAGTACAGCTGGTTGAGCCCGTTGGCGAAGGCCAGCAGCACCAGGCAGTAGATGAAGAGGAACTTGAGGATGTCCAGCAACATGCGTCCCAGGGAGATCTGCAGAGGTCCCAGGTGGGAGTTGGCTGTGAACAGGGAGATGAGGCGCAGGGAGCTGAAGATGTTGGCGATAGCAAACAGGGCCTCGGCTATCAGCGTTGGGTGCCACATCTCCCACTCCTCCCGCGGCCGAGAGCTGTTGTACTGTTGTGGAGACAAGAGAGAGAGAGAGAGCTGTTGTACTGTTGTGGAGACAAGAGAGAGAGAGAGCTGCTGTACTGTTGTGGAGACAAGAGAGAGAGAGCTGTTGTACTGTTGTGGAGACAAGAGAGAGAGAGCTGTTGTACTGTTGTGGAGACGAGAGAGAGAGCTGTTGTGCTGTTTTGGAGACAAGAGCGAGAGAGAGAGCTGTTGTACTGTTATGGAGACAAGAGAGAGAGAGAGAGCTGTTGTACTATTGTGGAGATGAGAGAGAGAGAGAGAGAGAGAGAGTGTGAGAGAGAGAGAGAGAGAGAGAGAGAGAGAGAGAGAGAGAGAGAGAGTGTGAGAGACAAAGAGAGAGACAAAGAGAGAGACAAAGAGAGAGAGAGAGAGAGAGATACAATACAGAAATACACTACGGAAAAAGAAGGAACAGCATGTCAGAAATCAGCTCAATGTAATTGAAGAATCCATAGACTCTAACCACTTCTGGGAAAATTGGAAAACACTAAACAAACAACAACACGAAGAATTATCTATCCAAAATGGAGATGTATGGGTAAACCACTTCTCCAATCTTTTTGGCTCTATAACAAAGAATAAAGAGCAAAAACATATACATGATCAAATACAGATCTTAGAATCAACTATTAAAGACTACCAGAACCCACTGGATTCTCCAATTACATTGAATGAGTTACAGAACAAAATAAAAACCCTCCAACCCAAAAAGGCCTGTGGTGATCAATGAATATTGATCATATTTGATCAATGAAATGATCAAATATACAGACAACAAATTACAATTGGCTATACTAAAACTCTTTAACATCATCCTTACCTCTGGCATCTTCCCCAATATTTGGAACCAAGGACTGATCAGCTCAATCCACAAAAGTGGAGACAAATTTGACCCCAATAACTACCGTGGAATATGCGTCAACAGTAACCTTGGGAAAATCCTCTGCATTATCATTAACAGCAGACTCGTACATTTCCTCAATGAAAACAATGTACTGAGCAAATGTCAAATTGGCTTTTTACCAAATTACCGTACAACAGACCATGTATTCACCCTGCACACCCTAATTGACAACCAAACAAACCAAAACAAAGGCAAAGTCTTCTCATGCTTTGTTGATTTCAAAAAAGCCTTCGACTCAATTTGGCATGAGGGTCTGCTATACAAACGGATGGAAACTGGTGTTGGGGGTAAAACATACAACATTATAAAATCCATGTACACAAACAACAAGTGTGCGGTTAAAATTGGCAAAAAACACACACATTTCTTCACACAGAGTCGTGGGGTGAGACAGGGATGCAGCTTAAGCCCCACCCTCTTCAACATATATATCAACGAATTGGCGCGGGCACTAGAAAAGTCTGCAGCATCTGGCCTCACCCTACTAGAATCCGAAGTCAAATGTCTGCTGTTTGCTGATGATCTGGTGCTTCTGTCACCAACCAAGGAGGGCCTACAGCAGCACCTAGATCTTATGCACAGATTCTGTCAGACCTGGGCCCTAACAGTAAATCTCAGTAAGACCAAAATAATGGTGTTCCAAAAAAGGTCCAGTCACCAGGACCACAAATACAAATTCCATCTAGACACTGTTGCCCTAGAGCACACAAAAAACTATACGTACCTTGGCCTAAACATCAGCGCCACAGGTAACTTCCACAAAGCTGTGAACGATCTGAGAGACAAGGCAAGAAGGGCATTCTATGCCATCAAAAGGAACATAAATTTCAACATACCAATTAGGATTTGGCTAAAAATACTTGAATCAGTCATAGAGTCCATTGCCCTTTATGGTTGTGAGGTCTGGGGTCCGCTCACCAACCAAGACTTCACAAAATGGGACAAACACCAAATTGAGACTCTGCACGCAGAATTCTGCAAAAATATCCTCCGTGTACAACGTAGAACACCAAATAATGCATGCAGAGCAGAATTAGGCCGATACCCACGAATTATCAAAATCCAGCAAAGAGCCGTTAAGTTCTATAACCACTTAAAAGGAAGCGATTCCCAAACCTTCCACAACAAAGCCATCACCTACAGAGAGATGAACCTGGAGTAGAGTCCCCTAAGCAAGCTGGTCTTGGGGCTCTGTTCACAAACACAAATCAGACCCAACCAAATCATGAGAAAACAAAAAGATAATTACTTGACACATTGGAAAGAATGAACAAAAAAACAGAGCAAACTAGATTGCTATTTGGCCCTACACAGAGAGTACACAGCGGCAGAATACCTGACCACTGTGACTGACCCAAAATTAAGGAAAGCTTTGGCTATGTACAGACTCAGTGAGCATAGCCTTGCTATTGAGAAAGGCCGCCGTAGGCAGACATGGCTCTCAAGAGAAGACAGGCTATGTGCTCACTGCCCACAAAATGAGGTGGAAACTGAGCTGCACTTCCTAACCTCCTGCCCAATGTATGACCATATTAGAGAGACATATTTCCCTCAGATTACACAGATCCACAAAGAATTCGAAAACAAATCCAATTTTGATAAATTCCACAGTGTGCCATCACAGCAGCAAGATTTGTGACCTGTTGCCACGAGAAAAGGGCAACCAGTGAAGAACACACACCATTGTAAATACAACCCATATTTATGCTTATTTATTTTATCTTGTGTCCTTTACCATTTGTACATTGTTAAAACACTGTATATATATAATATGACATTTGTAATGTCTTTATTGTTTTGAAACTTCTGTGTGTGTAATGTTTACTGTTCATTTTTATTGTTTATTTCACTTTATATATTCACTTTATATATTATCTACCTCACTTGCTTTTGCAATGTTAACACATGTTTCCCATTCCAATAAAGCCCTTGAATTGAATTGAATTGAATTGAATTGAGAAAGAGAGAAAGAGAGAGAGAGTGGGAGAGAGAGAGAGACAAAGAGAGAGAGAGAGACAAAGAGAGAGGGAGAGAGAGACAAAGAGAGAGAGAGAGAGAGAGAGAGAGAGAGAGAGAGATGCTGTTCTGTTGTGGAGACAAGAGAGAGGCAGAGAGAGTACTATTAGCTACATGTCAGAAGGCCACGGTTATGTTGGAATGTGTACGTTGGCAAGAATAAATAGACAGGAATTTCTTAACCCTCACAACCCACCTTGAAGTAAGCAACTAGTTTGAGTGAGATGGTGGCCAAGTAGAGAGAGTTCATGGCAAAGTCCATCAAATTCCACCAGTCATGGACGTACTCAGTGAAGCCGCCGTCCCACATCTCCTTTATCTCAGCCCAGATGAAGCCTGAAGGGCAGACAGGTGTCCGTCAGTAAGACATGTGACATTGCACACTGCAATTAATGGCACCTGTCACAATAGTTTTACAGTGTAAACGTGTAACTAGTCCAAATCAGAAACAGATTAATTCAGCTTTGAATTTTTCAATATCAACCCAATTACAAGTTAGAACCTGTTAGAGTTTTATCTAACGATAAAGGTAGCTCTCCCCAGTCACCTTTTCGCCCCCCACCCCATCCCTCTGCTCACCCAGCACCCAGGGAAGGATCATCCACTCCACCACGGTGGGTGGCGGGCCCTGGACGTGCAGGTCTGTTCTCACGATGTGCTGGGAGGCCAGGAGGAGGAGGAAAAGGAAAGTCAGGTAGGAGGCTGTGTGGCAGATGAACTTGATGAAGGGCTTCTTGATGAAGAGGCCCAGGCCACTCCTAGGGGCCAGCAGGTAGACCAGGGAGAAGATGGGGAAGAGCAGGCCGATGGTGAAGCAGGTGACCAGCTTGACCGCCCAGTGGCGTCTGCGCCACCCAGGGAAACCGTCGTACCACAGGGTGGCCAGGAGCTGCTGGCAGTTTGGCTGGGACACAAACTGGAGAGGAAGACAGTGACAGATACAGGAAAAAGATCCATAAGGGAAATCAAAACAAAAGTATCAGACTGAGCCAGTGTTGTACAGAGTGATAGTACGTCCAACCACCAAGAAATTCCTAAAACCTAATACAATAGAAGCATGCTGGGGTGGAGATCGTACATATCTTTAATATGCTTCTGCCACGTAGTGCTTCAGAGGTGATGTGTACTACGTAAAGTCCCAGGCTCTCGTCAACTTTCCTGCAGTAAAACTAACTTCCCTGTGTTAGTCCCTGGAGCTAACCTCCCACATATGACCTCTGACCTTGACACAGAACAGAAAAAAGGGGGTGGAGGTCGGGCTACCTTCTGAGAATTCATAGGCGAGTAAACTCCCACTGCCAACGTGCAATCATTGGGAAATAAAATGGATAACCTACAATCAAGATTATACTATCAACGGGACATTAAAAACTGCAATATCTTATGTTTCATAGAGCCGTGGCTGAACGATGACACAGATAATATAGAGCTGGAGGGATTTTCCATGTACCAGCAGGACAGAGAAGCTACGTCTAGTAAGACGGGGGGCGGGGGAGTGTGTCTATTTGTCAATAACAGCTGGTGCGCAATGTCTAATAATAAAGATGTCTCTAGGTATTGCTCGCCTGAGGTAGAGTACTTTATGATAAGCTGTAGACCACACTATCTAAGAAGAGTCTTCTCATCTATATTATTCGTAGCCGTCTATTTACCACCACAAACCAATGCTGGCACTAAGACCATAAGCAAACAAGAAAATACTCATCCAGGAGCGGTGCTCCTATTGGCTGGGGACTTTAATGCAGGCAAACTTAAATCAGTTTTACCTCATTTCTACCAGCATGTCACATGTGCAACCAGAGGAAAAAAACTCTAGAACACCTTCACTCCACACACAGAGATGCATAGAAAGCTCTCCCCCGCCCTCAATTTGGTGAATCTGACCATAATTCAAGCTTCCTGATTCCTGCTAACAAGCAAAAACTAAAACAGGAAGTACCAGTGACTCGCTTAATACGGAAGTGGTCAGATGACGCGGATGCTACGCTACAGAACTGTTTTGCTAGCACAGACTGGAATATGTTCCGGGATTCATCCAATGGCATTGAGGAGTACACCACCTCAGTCATCGGCTTCATTAATAAGTGCATCTACGACGTCTACCCCACAGTGACCGTACGTAAATATCCCAACCAGAAGCGATGGATTACAGACAACATCCGCATCAACCTAAAGGCTAGAGCTGCCACTTTCAAGGAGCGGGATACTAATCCGGACGCTTATAAGAAATCCCCCTATGCCCTCAGATGAACCATCCAACAAGCAAAGCGTCAATACAGGATTAAGATTGAATCCTACCACACTGTCCTTTCCCACCTGGACCAAAGGAACACCTATGCGAGAATGCTGTTCATTGACTACAGCTCAGCGTTCAACACCATAGTGTCCACGAAGCTCATCACTAAGCTAAGGACCCTGGGACAAATCACCTCCCTCCGCAACTGGATCCTGGACTTCCTGATGGGCCTCCCCCAGGTGGTAAGGGTAGGCAACAACATGTCTAATACGCTGATCCTCAACACTGGGGCCCCTCAGGGGTGTGTGCTTAGTCCCCTCCTGTACTCCCTGTTCAAACATGACTCCAACACCATCATTAAGTTTGCTGATGACACAACAGTAGTAGGCCTGATCACCAACAATGATGAGACTGTATGGAGGAGGTCAGAGACCTGGCAGTGTGGTGCCAGGACAACAACCTCTCCCTCAATGTGAGCAAGACAAAAAAGCTGATCGTGGACTATAGGAAAAGGCGGGCCAAAACAGATCCCCATTAACGGGGCTGTAGTGGAGCGGGTCGAGAGTTTCAAGTTCCTTGGTGTCCACATCACCAACGAACTATCATGGTCCAAAAACACCAAGACAGTCATGAAGAGGGCACGACAAAATGTTTCCCTCTCAGGAGACTGAAAAGATTTGGCATGGGTCCTCAGATCCTCAAAAAGTTCTACAGCTGCACCATCGAGAGCATCCTGACCGGTTGCATCACTGCCTGGTATGCTAACTGCTCGCCATTTGACCGTAAGGCACTACAGAGAGTAGTGCATACAGCCCAGAGGAAAGCCAAAAACATTGTCAAAGACACCAGTCACCCAAGTTATAGACTGTTCTCTCTGCCGCACGGCAAGCGGTACCGGAGCGCCGAGGCTAGGTCCAAGAGGCTCCTTAACAGCTTCTACCCCCAAGCCATAAGACTAGTGAACAACTAATTAAATGGCCACCGGACTGTTTACATTGACCCCCCCCCCCTTTGTTTTTACACTGCTGCTACTTGCTGTTTATTATCTATGCATGGTCACTTCCTCCCTACGTACATGTACAAATTCCTCATCTAACCTGTATCCCCGCACATTGACTCGGTACTGGTACCCCCTGTATATAGCCTCGCTATTGTTACTTTATTGTGTTACTTTTTATCATTTTTGACTTTAGTTTATTAGGTAAATATTTTCTTAACTCTTTCTTGAACTGCACTGTTGGTTAAGGGCTTGTAAGTAAGCATTTCACGGTAAGGTGAATGTTGTGTTCAGCGCATATGACAAATAAAGTTTGATTTGATTGTGGATGCATAGGGATGAGGGACCAACGACCCGATTTGAACGACTTTACTAACTGTGGCATGCTGGGTAACCAGTCCCAGCAGAGCAGCTGATTCTATCAATCCCAAACAGTAGTTCCCCCTCCTCCCAAGTGTGCATATATATTGGATGCACATGCTGAATTCAACTAGTTTAACCCTGCTGTCTTCCCACCGCCCCCATGCCCCCCGACTTCTCCCTGACAACCAGGCACTCAACTCCCACGTGAATGTGCTGTCCTTCATCTCTGACCATCTACCTCTAGAATGATTGCTGTTTTGAATAAGGTAACTTTAACCAACCATAAGATGTCTGAATGCTGACTGAACTGAGTGTGTTGCTGACTGTAGTGGTCTGAGGATGAAGGATGAAAGAGCTGTAGCCTACTTGCTGACCGAGGCATGATTATTCTACCTGGCCTTTTCCCCAGTGTGGTTGGTTAGGTTCTCTTAACAGCCCTGCAGACCTGGAGAAGACTGAGAATTTATTACACTGCAGAGAGAAATACAGTATTCAGCTCACAACAAAGGAGCAGCCAAATGCCAGCATTCCAATCAAGAGGAGTGTGTGCGTGTGTGTATGCGAGTGAGGATGAGTGTGCGCTTTTGTTTGGCCCACACATATGTGAGGGTGTGTTTGTCAGACCTCTCCCGGGGTACAAAAGGGAAGGAAAGACAGCGTGCCAAATTTATTTTATACCAACAAAAAGAAGCAACAGAATGGCAGAATTCTCAGTGGTATAGTAAACTGTGAATAGATCCCTTTAGTTGGCAATGAGAGAACACAAGCCAGCTGATCACCCAAGCTCTCGACTTGCCTGTGTCTCGTTTCATTTAGACTTAAACGCTGTGACTCACTTCTACATGCTATTCCTGTAGATATTTTTTTACAAATAGATGGTGAGATGACTACAATTTCTGACACAACTCAAATTGGTCCTGTTATCACTGTTCAATATCAAGACGATTTGAATTAAAGTGCTCGACCATCAAGCTTCCATTGTCTACAGATCTCTTCTAGTCACTGCTCTCTTCTCAAATGTCAGGTTCATTTCCTCTAGTGTGCTAGATTATTATTAGTCAAGTGTTTTGTCACTGTCACTGACAGCAACTGACATTTTGCTGCATAAAGAAATATCCTAGGAAACAACGCATGGAAATTCATCATTGGCACTCTAGTGATATTATCACAAGCATACAGGAAGATGTGCTTGTTGAAATAGGTAACACTGCCAGCATAGTGCCCAGTGAGCACTTCACCTGATACAGTGCCAATCCATTCAGCTAAGGACACCCTCACTATACCAGACATCTTCTGCATGGCCCTCTCTCCTCTCCCTCTCACCTCTTTCTGGTGGTACTTGATGGCCAGTTTGAGCTTGGCCAGGTCGCGGCAGTCCTTTGGGTCCAGCTCCTCACTGAGGTAGTCACGGTGGTTGAGGATGGTCTCCAGCTCTCTGGAGCTCCTGGCCTGGTCCAGCAGGTCCTTGGCAAACAGCTTACACTGTTGGGACAGCTCCTCGTACTCCTGACGGAACTCATTCTCCACCTGGAAGAGTCATAAACTAGTTAAAACCCCTTTATAAACCCTTCATAAACCCTTAACACAACTGGGACAGCTCCTGGTACTCCTGACGGAACTCGTTCTCCACCTGGAAGAGTCATAAACTAGTTAAAACCCCTTTATAAACCCTTCATAAACCCTTAACACAACTGGGACAGCTCCTGGTACTCCTAACGGAACTCGTTCTCCACCTGGAAGAGTCATAAACTAGTTAAAACCCCTTTATAAACCCTTCATAAACCCTTAACACGACTGGGACAGCTCCTGGTAATCCTGACAGAGCTCGTTTCCCACCTTGCTCAGTTCTTTCAGCTCCCAGCCCAGGCGGAAGGCGGTCAGGATGGGGTCTTCGCTGGACAGGGCAATGAGGGACGGGCTAGCTAGGGTCTTGTAGACATTGAGGCGGGAGCGGGAGTGGCGCAGGCTGTCCACCTCTGAGCTGGACACGCACGCCACGCAGTCACAGCGGATCTGGTGTGGCCGGGGGATGGTGACTTTGCGCTGGACCAGCAGTTTGATGATCTCGTAGTTGTTTGTGTGAGCTGCCAGCATGATGGGTGTGATGTCAGGGGTAAACTCTGAGAACTGGGTATCCATCATCAGGTTGGGCACCTGGAGAAGAGAACAGGGGGTTGGGGTGGAGAGGGATTAATGAGTGCGTCCGGGCAAGAGCATAACCTGTATAACTTACATAACATGTATATAACCAGGAGAACATATACATAACATGTATATAACCAGGAGAACATATACATAACATGTATATAACCAGGAGAACATATACATAACATGTATATAACCAGGAGAACATATACATAACATGTATATAACCAGGAAAACATATACATAACATGTATATAACCAGGAGAACATATACATAACATGTATATAACCAGGAGAACATATACATAACATGTAACCATCTTGCTAATTGGGCTACAGTAAGGACCTTATAGGCCTAGGCTACTAGCTGAAATGTGCTCCTAAGGTCCACCTTACCTGTTTCTCTCCACTGGGCCTGCGGTGGGACAGCAGCAGTTCCACGGCGCCCACCACCTCCTTGCGGATGGCGTAGAGCAGCGCGTCGCCCACGTGCACGCCGTGGTTGAGCAGCAGCTCCATCACCTCCAGGTTTTCGTTCTCGATGGCGATGAGCAGAGCGCTGCGCCCCAGCGGGTCCAGGCAGTTCACGTTGATGTTGTAGTAGATCTCCGCCTCCTGCAGGGCCAGCTTCACCCCGGCATAGTCGCCCTTCTCCACCGCCGTCAGGTACGCCCGCTCCTCCACTGACAGCTCCGCTTCCGCCCGCACGATCTGCAGTGGGATGCGGTCGCGGTACGGTGAGTAGCTCGCCTTCTTGTAGTACAGCTGGGCCATGGGATTCATCATGTGCACACAGTCAGCGTCACTCGCGACCTACTGGGAGATTGGAATCTGGGGGCAAACAAAAAACAGCATGGGTTCATTTTGTTCTCCACATATTGTGGAGTAGGACAGTGCTGAAAGCCTAAAAGGCTTTGTATGGTCATACAGCATTTACTGTGATGCGGCCTCTGCAGAAGTCAAAGCAAATATAGATTTTGTGGTTCGCGGAGCAGCGCAGAGCTGTTGTGAAGGAAGATGTCAAGGAAGTGAGTTTGTGTTTATACAGGACTGACCTAGTGTCAGCCAATCATGTCAATGCGGAGCTATACGGAGCCCTCCAGATTGTTAAAAAATTTGAGAGTAGCACGGCGATGCGATTTCGGAGCACAATTTGGCCTCTGCGTGCCTACGCGTCACACCCTCCATACGGCGCCTCCGACACACATTTTCGGATCGAGCATAAATTGGATTGCCAAATTCACACCACAGCGAGCAATGTTTTATATTCCTGTCTTGGACTTCTATTCTATTCACATAGAGGGTTCCACTCCCGCTCAAGCCAGGTTATTGGCCCCATGCTAATCCGGTCATTTTTTCAGCCTCCTCCTATGATGTTGCTCCACACAGCTGAATGTATCAGTAGGATAAACGGGCTCTTTGATCACTGCAAGAGTTGTTTTTTCCAGGAAACTGACAGCAGAGGGGAAGAAGCCCATAGAAGATGGAACTAGTGGGGCCCCTCTGCCACCCCACCGCCATCACCTCGTCTTTCTAAAATGATCTGCCGAAATTGTTGCAACCCCTATTACTAGCCTGTTCAACCCCTCTTTCATATCGTCTGAGATTCGCATAGATTGGAAAGCTGCTGCGGTCATCCCCCTCTTCAAAGGGGGAGACACTCTAGACCCAAACTGCTACAGACCTATATCTATTCTACCCTGCCTTTCTAAGGTCTTTGAAGGCCAAGTTAACAAACAGATCATTTCGAATCCCACCGTACGTTCTCCGCTATGCAATCCAGTTTCAGAGCTGGTCACGGGTGCACCTCAGCCACGCTCAAGGTCCTTAACGATATTATAACTGCCATCAATAAGAGACATTACTGTGCAGCCGTATTCATCGACCTGGCTAAGGCTTTCGACTCTGTCAATTACAACATTCTTATTGGCAAACTCAACAGCCTTGGTTTCTCAAATGATTGCCTCGCCTGGTTCACCAACTACTTCTCTGATAGAGTTCAGTATGTCAAATCAGAGAGCCTGTTGTCCAGACCTTCGGCAGTCTCTATGGGAGTGCCACAGGGTTCAATTCTCAGGCCGACTCTCTTCTCTGTATACATCAATGATGTCGCTCTTGCTGCTGGTGATGCTTTGATCCACCTCTACGCAGACGACACCATTCTGTAAATCTCTGGCCCTTCTTTGGACACTGTGTTAACTAACCTCCAGATGAGCTTCAATGCCATACAACTCTCCTTCCGTGGCCTCCAACTGCTCTTAAATGCAAGTAAAACTAAATGCATGCTCTTCAACCGATCGCTGCCCACACCTGCCCGCCCATCCAGCATCACTACTCTGGACGGTTCTGACTTAGAATATGTGGACAACTACAAATACCTAGGTTTGTGGTTAGACTGTAAACTCTCCTTCCAGACTCACATAAAACAAAATTAAATCTAGAATCGGCTTCCTATTTTCCAACAAAGCATCCTTCACTCATGCTGCCAAACATACCCTTGTAAAACTGACCATCCTACCGATCCTCAACTTTGGCGATGTCATTTACAAAATAGCCTCCAACACTCTACTCAACAAATTGGATGCAGTCTATCACAAAGCCATCCGTTTTTTAACCAAAGCCCCATATACTACCCACCACTGCAACCTGTACGCTCTCGTTGGCTGGCCCTCGCTTCATACTCGTCGCCAAATCCACTGGCTGCAGGTCATCTACAAGTCTTTGCTAGGTAAAGCCCCGCCTTATCTCAGCTCACTGGTCACCATAGCAGCACCCACCCATAGCACGCGCTCCAGCAGGTATATCTCACTGGTCACCCCCAAAGCCAATTCCTCCTTTAGCTGCCTCTACTTCCAGTTCTCTGCTGCCAATGACTGGAACAAACTGCAAAAATCACTAAAGCTGGAGACTCTTACCTCCCTCACTAGCTTTAAGCACCAGCTGTCAGAGCAGCACACATATCACTGCACCTGTACATAGCCCATCTGTAAATAGCCCATACAATCTTCCTCATCCCCCATACTGTATTTATTTATTTATATTGCTCCTTTGCATCCCAGCTACTTGCACATTAATCTTCTGCACATTCTACCATTCCAGTTTTTAATTGCTATATTGTAATTACTTCGCCACTATGGCCTATCTATTGCCTTATCTCTCTTATCCTACCTCATTTGCACATGTTCTATATAGATTTTTCTACTGTATTTTTGATTGTATGTTTGTTTATTCCATGTGTAACTCTGTGTTGTTGTATGTGTCAAACTGCTTTGCTTTATCTTGGCTAGGTCACAGTTGCAAATGAGAACTTGTTCTCAACTAGCCTACCTGGTTAAATAAAGGTGAAATAACATTTAAAAAATAAAACCTCATAACCCATCTACCACCCCACTGCCACCCCCCCCATAACTCATCTGCCACCCCACCGCCACCCCCTCATAACCCATCTGCCACCCCACTGCCACCCCCTCTTCACTCTGGTCCTCATTCCCCAACCAGCCAGAGCCAGCGCTGTGGCCCCACACAGCCCCGCAGGGCCTGCAGTCTCTGGAGCTCCAGTCACACACATCCATATTCATGGCACCACATGGAGAGGGAGTGGAGGCTTGGGGGTAGCGCACCGCAGGGGATCAGCGCGGTGCGCTACCCCCAAGCCTCCACTCCCTCTCCACCCCTCATAGCCTGGTTCCTCTCTAGGTTTCTTCCTAGGTTTTGGCCTTTCTAGGGAGCTTTTCCTAGCCACCGTGCTTCAACACCTGCATTGCTTGCTGTTTGGGGTTTTAGGCTAGGTTTCTGTACAGCACTTTGAGATATCAGCTGATGTACGAAGGGCTACATAAATACATTTGATTTGATTTGATTTGATAGGAGAGAAATTGACTTTAGAAGTGTGCTTGCTTTTCCCTCAGCCTGGTCTTGCATGAGTGAGCCCCCTGCTTCAGGGCCTCTGCAGGAGATATGGGTCCACTCCAAGCTGAGCCATGGCTAACAAAACACTTCCACTGTATTTTCTGCAGCGTGTGGATGGCTGGATGGTTTAAGTGCTGCTGGTGGGAGCTTAATCTCTTGGGGACGGTGACCTTGGCAAGACTGTCACTACCTCAGGTACCTAGGGACCTGCTCAAATCACTTAGATTTGACAAACATAGTAAGGTGATTGGCCAGACCGGCCAGAGAGGGTGGATACGTCTGTACATAAGCCAAGCTTGTTAGCCCCTGATCCCTTGGTAATTGAACCAACCATTGACTTAATCAATACAACTGAGCCACCCTTTGAGGTGGCTGACATGCTGGTGTTGACTCTGTCCTGGTTACACCAGTATTACATTCCCTCAGGTATAATGGAGATTGGAACACTGCAAACACACAGAACAATTCTTGGCACGGAATCTCGACGAGGGATACTCAGTGGAACGTGTATGCTGGGAGTCGAGAAGCGAGTGAATAATTTAATAAACAAACAAACAAACAAACATGGACAAAACAAGAAACACAAGCAGCGTATAGACATGAAACAGAAGCCAAAACAATAATTCCTGGGGAAGGAACCAAAGGGAGTGACAGATATAGGGAAGGTAATCAGGAAGGTGATGAAGTCCAGGTGAGTTTGAAGAGGTGCTGGTGCACGTAATGATGTTGACAGGTGTGTGTAATAATGAGCGGCCTGGTGACCTAGAGCCCCAGAGAGAGGGAGTATACATGACAGTACCCCCTCGCCGATAAGTAGCTCCATCTGCAGGACGCCGACCAAAAGGACCCCGGGAACCAGGAGCGGACCGGTCGCCTCTGCTGAGGCGCGGGAACCTGGCGATCCAGCTGAGGCAAGGGAACCTGACGAGCCGGCTGAGGCATGGGAGCCTGACGAGCCGGCTGAGGCATGGGAGCCTGCCGAGCTAGCTGAGGCATCCTCTGTAGACTCGGCAACACATGCCGGCTGAGGCAACCTGACATGCCAGCTGAGGCATGGAAGCCTGATGAGCCAGCTGAGGCATCCTCGGTTGCTCCAGCAGCGGCACACGGACCCGACGTCACCTACCAACACAAAAAAACTGATGCTCCCCTTTGGTGAGGCGTTATTCTGTAATGTGTACGCTGAGAGTCAGGAAGCAAGTACAGGGAGTGAATATTTGAATAAATAGATGAACATGGACAAAACAAGAAACACGAGCAGCGCACAGACATGAAACAACGGAACAGAAACAATAACGCCTGGGGAAGGAACCAAAGGGAGTGACATATATAGGGAAGGTAATCAAGGAAGTGATGAAGTCCAGGTGAGTTTGAAGAGGCGCTGATGGTGACAGGTGTGCGTAATAATGAGCAGCCTGGTGACCTAGAGTGTAACGGTTTTCTTCCTGGGAAGGAGAGGAGGACTAAAATGCAGCGTGGTTATTGTTAAGCCTCTTTAATAAAGACGAAAACGTAAACACTATTACAAATACAAAATAAGAAAATGTGGCAAAACCGAGACAGTCCTAACTAGTGCAGAGAACACAGAGACAGGAAACACCCACCCACAAGATACCTAAAGAATATGGCTGCCTAAATATGGTTCCCAATCAGAGACAACGATAAACACATGCCTCTGATTGAGAACCACTCCAGGCAACCATAGACTTACCTAGAACACTCAACTGAACACAACCCCATAGACTACAAACCCCTAGACAAAACAAGACACATAAATCACCCATGTCACACCCTGGCCTAACCAACATAATAAAGAAAACACAGAATACTAAGACCAGGGCGTGAAAGTACCCCCCCCCCCCCCCCCCCCAAAGGTGCGGACTCCCGGCCGCACACCTAAACCCATAGGGGAGGGTCTGGGTGGGCGTCTATCCACGGTGGCGGCTCTGGAGCGGGATGTGGACCCCACTCCAACATAGTCTTAGTCCGCTTTCTTAGTGTCCTTTGAGTGGCGACCCTCGCCACCGACCTTGGCCTAAGAACCCTAATAGAGGGCCCCACTGGACTGAGGGGCAGCTCTGGACTGAGGGTCAGCTCGGGACTGAGGGGTAGCTCAGGACTGAGGGGTAAGCTCAGGACTGAGAGGTAGCTCAGGCTGGTTGACGGCTCTGGCAGCTTCTGGCTGAATGGCGGTTCTGGCGGATCCTGGCTGACTGGCAGCTCTGGCAGATCCTGGCTGACTGGAGGCTCTGGCAGATCCTGGCTGACTGGAGGCTCTGGAAGATCCTGGCTGACTGGCGGCTCTGGCAGATCCTTGCAGACTGGCAGCTCTGGCAGATCCTTGCAGACTGGAGGCTCTGGCAGATCCTGGCTGACTGGAGGCTCTGGCAGATCCTGGCTGACTGGAGGCTCTGGAAGATCCAGGCTGACTGGCGGCTCTGGCAGATCCTGGCTGACTGGCGGCTCTGGAAGATCCTGACTGACTGGCGGCTCTGGAAGATCCTGACAGACGGGAGACTCTGGCGGCTCATGACAGACGGGAGACTCTGGCGGCTCATGACAGACGGGAGACTCTGGCGGCTCATGACAGACGGGAGACTCTGGCGGCTCAGGACAAACGGGAGACTCTGGTGGCTCAGGACAAACGGGAGACTCTGGCGGCTCAGGACAGACGGGAGACTCTGGCGGCTCAGGACAGACGGGAGACTCTGGGGGCTCAGGACAGACGGGAGACTCTGGCGGCTCAGGACAGACGGGAGACTCTGGCGGCTCAGGACAGACGGGAGACTCTGGCGGCTCAGGACAGACGGGAGACTCTGGCGGCTCAGGACAGACGGGAGACTCTGGCGGCTCAGGACAGACGGGAGACTCTGGCGGCTCAGGACAGACGGGAGACTCTGGCGGCTCTGGACAGACGGGAGACTCTGGCGGCTCTGGACAGACGGGAGACTCTGGGGGCTCTGGACAGACGGGAGACTCTGGCGGCTCTGGACAGACGGGAGACTCTGGCAGCTCTGGACAGACGAGCGACTCTGGCAGCTCTGGACAGACGGGAGACTCTGCTAGCACTGGAGAGGAGGAAGGCTCTGGCAGCGCTGGACAGACGAGGCGCAATGTAGGCCTGGTGCGTGGTGCCGGCACTGGTGGTACTGGGCCGAGGACACGCACCTCAGGGCGAGTGCGGGGAGCTGCCACCGGAGGGCTGATGCGTGGAGGTGGTACTGGATAGTCCGGACCGTGCAGGCGCACTGGAGCTCTTGAGCACCGAGCCTGCCCAACCTTACCTGGATGAATGCTCCCGGTCGCCCTGCCAGTGCGGCGAGGTGGAATAGCCCGCACTGGGCTGTACAGGCGAACCGGGGACACCATGCGCAAGGCTGGTGCCATGTATGCCGGCCCAAGGAGACGCACTGGAGACCAGATGCGTAGAGCCGGCTTCATGACACTTGGCTCGATGCCCACTCTAGCCCGGCCGATACGAGGAGCTGTTATGTACCGCACTGAGCTATGCATCCGCACTGGGGACACCGTGCGCTCCACAGCATAACACGGTGCCTGCCCGGTCTCTCTCGCCCCCCGGTAAGCACAGGAAGTTGGCGCAGGTCTCCTACCTGGCTTCGCCCCTCATCTGGTTGCATCACCGCCAGGTATGGCAACTGCTCGGCATCTGACCGTAAGGCGCTACAGAGGGTAGTGCGTACAGCCCAGTAGATCACTGGTGCCAAGCTTCCTGCCACCCAGGACCTACAGTATATACCAGGCGGTGTTAGAGGAAGGCCCAAAACCTTGTCAAAGACTCCAGTCACCCAAGCCATAGATGGTTCTCTCTGCTACCGCATGGCAAGGGGTACCGGAGCGCCAAGTCTAGGACCAAAAGGCTCCTTAACAGCTTCTACCCCCAAGCCAGAAGACTGCTGAACAATTAATCAAATGGCCACCGGACTATTTACATTGAACCCCCCCACCCTCCCCCATCTGTTGTTACACTGCTGCTACTCACTGTTTATTATCTATGCATAGTCCCTTCACACCTACCTACATGTACAAATTACCTCGACTAACCTGTACCCCTGCACATTGATTCGGTACCGGTACCCCCTGTATATAGCCTTGTTATTGTTATTTTATTGTGTTACTTTTTATAATTTTTTACTTTAGTTTATTTAGTAAATACTTTCTTAACTCTTTCTTGAACTGCATTGTTGCATTCGGCGCATGTGACAAATAAAGTCTGAATTTATTTGATTTAATATGTTAACAAAACCCAAATCACTTGAACCTTTTCAAGTTACACATACAGGTATTGTCTTTGCTTTAGAGGCTCCTGAGCATTCCTGTCAGCATCCATAACGCCTTCATCTCTAACCACAATCCCACAGGATGTCTGAATTATATAGCCTAGCCTTCACTCCAATTATAGTGTTGAAGGCTAAATAAAAGAGTTTGGCATTGTTAAAATAAACCTACTGTAAATGACTCCTTATTATCTAGTGTGTCATCTTACAGCATATTATTATAATACTAATTATTATATATGCTCCTGGTGTACTGTAACCTAATTAGTGTGGTGACCAGAGTGGTGAAGTGATGGGTGATATTAGGTTAAAGACTGTGATGCATGGTGTTGATCATCCCTGTCCATGTGCTTCTCATTACTGTGTTGACTGATGCACAGACCACACATCTGCACCACACCACACTCCAATTACCACAAGACAAATAGCCTACAATGGAGTGGCTTCTCGGGAGTATATTTTTCTCTCTCAAGTGCATTTCAACCATAGAGTTAAATAAAGGACTCATCTTAGGAACTACTGTTAGGAGCCCTCAATGACAATGTCCATGCTAAAACAGGTTATATCCATCTACAGTCCTCTATCTATCTCTATGATTTCAACCAACAACAAGACTGAGGGCAGTGCTGCTTCAATCATGTTAAATATATATATATCTACCATTATCACTTAAATACTCTAAAAAGGTGCTATCTAGAATCTAAAATGGTTCTTTGGCTGTCCCCATAGGAGAACCCTTTGAATAACTAGTTTTGGTTCCAGGTAGAACCCTTTTTGTTCCAGTTAGAAACCTTTCCACTGAGGGTTCTACCTGGAACCAAAAAAACTGTTATCTTAAGAGGACAGCCGAAGAAACCCTTTGGAACCCTTTTTTAAAGTGTATTTCTATACAGAGAGACCACAGTAACATTATGAAAATGACTTGATTGTTTATCAAAACCCGAAATTAGGATATTCTATTAACTGTGCAGGATGTGGGAATCAGGGGAGATTAAATACATGAGGAAGTACAATGGAACCAGCTGTGGGTGCTCAGTAATGTCATGGTGAACACAACCGATTCGCTGCACTTCTGAAGTCTTGTGAGCTGCTAGAGTGGCCCTGCCCGCCTGTAGGTGAAGAGAACCACTGGAGAGGACATGATCGACTGATGTTTCATTGCTATGCCCAGCAATAGAAATGCACTCATTGATCAACTTGCATAAGAGTTGTCTCCTGACGTTCAGGATTCTCTGGTTCGGCTCATTCCATCAGGGGCTGGATACCTGGCACTTCATAAACTGTCTGCCATAGAACAAACACACTGGAGATGTGGAAGGCTGGAGCATCCTCCCTGCTCCAGTACAGTATAGAGGTGTAGGGAGGCTGGAGTATCCTCCCTGCTCCAGTACAGTATAGAGGTATAGGGAGGCTGGAGTATCCTCCCTGCTCCAGTACAGTATAGAGGTGTAGGGAGGCTGGAGTATCCTCCCTGCTCCAGTACAGTATAGAGGTATAGGGAGGCTGGAGTATCCTCCCTGCTCCAGTACAGTATAGAGGTGTAGGGAGGCTGGAGTATCCTCCCTGCTCCAGTACAGTATAGAGGTGTAGGGAGGCTGGAGTATCCTCCCTGCTCCAGTACAGTATAGAGGTGTAGGGAGGCTGGAGTATCCTCCCTGCTCCAGTACAGTATAGAGGTATAGGGAGGCTGGAGTATCCTCCCTGCTCCAGTACAGTATAGAGGTGTAGGGAGGCTGGAGTATCCTCCCTGCTCCAGTACAGTATAGAGGTGTAGGGAGGCTGGAGTATCCTCCCTGCTCCAGTACAGTATAGAGGTGTAGGGAGGCTGGAGTATCCTCCCTGCTCCAGTACAGTATAGAGGTATAGGGAGGCTGGAGTATCCTCCCTGCTCCAGTACAGTATAGAGGTATAGGGAGGCTGGAGTATCCTCCCTGCTCCAGTACAGTATAGAGGTGTAGGGAGGCTGGAGTATCCTCCCTGCTCCAGTACAGTATAGAGGTATAGGGAGGCTGGAGTATCCTCCCTGCTCCAGTACAGTATAGAGGTATAGGGAGGCTGGAGTATCCTCCCTGCTCCAGTACAGTATAGAGGTGTAGGGAGGCTGGAGTATCCTCCCTGCTCCAGTACAGTATAGAGGTATAGGGAGGCTGGAGTATCCTCCCTGCTCCAGTACAGTATAGAGGTATAGGGAGGCTGGAGTATCCTCCCTGCTCCAGTACAGTATAGAGGTGTAGGGAGGCTGGAGTATCCTCCCTGCTCCAGTACAGTATAGAGGTGTAGGGAGGCTGGAGTATCCTCCCTGCTCCAGTACAGTATAGAGGTGTAGGGAGGCTGGAGTATCCTCCCTGCTCCAGTACAGTATAGAGGTGTAGGGAGGCTGGAGTATCCTCCCTGCTCCAGTACAGTATAGAGGTATAGGGAGGCTGGAGTATCCTCCCTGCTCCAGTACAGTATAGAGGTGTAGGGAGGCTGGAGTATCCTCCCTGCTCCAGTACAGTATATAGGTGTAGGGAGGCTGGAGTATCCTCCCTGCTCCAGTACAGTATAGAGGTATAGGGAGGCTGGAGTATCCTCCCTGCTCCAGTACAATATAGAGGTATAGGGAGGCTGGAGTATCTTCCCTGCTCCAGTACAGTATAGAGGTGTAGGGAGGCTGGAGTATCCTCCCTGCTCCATTACAGTATAGAGGTATAGGGAGGCTGGAGTATCCTCCCTGCTCCAGTACAGTATAGAGGTATAGGGAGGCTGGAGTATCCTCCCTGCTCCAGTACAGTATAGAGGTGTAGGGAGGCTGGAGTATCCTCCCTGCTCCAGTACAGTATATAGGTGTAGGGAGGCTGGAGTATCCTCCCTGCTCCAGTACAGTATATAGGTGTAGGGAGGCTGGAGTATCCTCCCTGCTCCAGTACAGTATAGAGGTGTAGGGAGTTAATAAGAATGTTAAAAACAGTTTAATTAAAACTAATGAATGGTACTGCCTTCAAATGTGTTCAATTGTGCCAATAGATGGTCTGCCATTTGATGAGTGAGACGTCTGGCTCTATCACTATGGTGAGAACTATACATCTGGAAGAAAATTAGGTACTGTGTCCCTAGTGGCATTGACTGTACTACTGTACAAACCTCCAAATAACATTAATTTAAGAAATTGCATTGTGACAGTTCAGGTTCAAGGGAGTCCTATATGTGTCAGATGAAGTACCACAAATCAATTCAGCAGGCTGAATGTGCTTTTAATCCTGAAGCAGACACAGAGAATTTATCCACCCAGGAAATGCTAATAGGAGGCAAGATGCTTGTTTACTGCATCACAGCCATGATGGGAAGGAGGAAAGAGAGAGAGGAGAGACAGAGAGAACGAAAGAGGGTGGGAGGGAGGGAGGGAGGGAGGGAGGGAGGGAGGGAGGGAGGGAGGGAGGGAGGGAGGGAGGGAGGGAGGGAGGGAGGGAGGGAGGGAGGGAGGGAGGGAGGGAGAAGGAGCGAAGGAGGAGGAATCCACCAGAAGCACCATGAGAAATGCAAATCTTCCGCTCAACTGTGTGTGACTCGTCCACACTTCCTACCCCTGAGATATTGTTTCTCACAGCCCATCAACTGGGTTAGGCACAAAGCTCAACAATGACTCTAATTATTATCACAACAATGCTAATACTCCTCCTCAGAGAGATGAGTTATTCTAAACATGACTTTCTTTACTCATCACCCACTGTTGGGTTCGTTTTCCACGTTACAGTGAACTCGGTGTGGTGTATCCAACACGGACAGAGAATTATGATTAGGGTTGCAAAGGGAAGGTATATTATTGGAAATTTGAGGAAGTTTACCAGTAAACTACCAGAATGTTAGTATCTTTTAAGGATTTTATGTGATCTATATCTAGTGGCCCTTTTGGGTACTTCAGATTATCAAAGGTGTCGGTAATTCTCTCTGGCCTTATCACATGTCATATATATAAAATAATTAAGTAAGACAATTTTAAAATTAAACATAGAATGACAAAGGTTTAAATCATTGTTCTAAATGTATACAACAGGTGGGTCTAATCCTGAATGCTGATTGGTTAAAAGCGCATTCCAGCTGATAAATGCAGATGTTCCATTTGACTGTAAATACATGGCAGTTCTAAATGTATCACCATGAGTGAATACCATTGGTGTTAAATCCCTTATGGAAAAACACCTTGAATTTCAAATGTGAACACATAAAGTGTTCAAAAAAACCATTCTTTAATGTGATCATGTGATCTTGTGTGAAGTTAATGTAACAATATGTAAAGCAACATGTGATAACATGAAACTACACACGTGAAAACAAAAAAAACAGTTTGACGCCAGAAACAGGTTTTCATATTTCAAGTGAAATCATTTGATTTTCCACATGTGAAATCATGTGATTTTTTTGTAACGGATATGATGGTTTCAGTATGAAATGTTAATGTTTCGGCATCAAACTGGTGGCATTTGGGAAAAAGGTCAATTGCACAGGTAATTGAAAATAATGCCATTGTTGATTACATGCTTTTTTACTTCATTTGGCTATTTTGTCATTAACCATATGGTCTCTATCTAATAGAAAGTCATGGACAATATTCAAATATAAACGAACAAAGTTACGATAGATTTCCATAGATTTTCTGTTAATTACCAAAATTACTGAAGATTCCAGTAACTTTGGTAAATTACTGGTAGCTTTGCAACCCTAATTATGACAGAGGGCAGATTCTTAGAAGCACTAAAGAAGCCTGAACATTTGATTCCTCCTGCACTACCTACTGTATTCACAGCAAGGAACTAACTACAGTACATGGCGTAATCATTGGTTTTAACACATGGCTTAGTTAGAGGGTAGGTTCAAACATAGTCTCAGGTGTGGAACCACAGGTGTGATTTCAAAGCACACCTGAGACACGCAGATGGATGGAGAGACTGCTGCCTTGGGGAAATGTAACGTTCATCTGGACAATGCAGCACATCTATGTGATGTGGTTTCTGACATGTAACAGATGTAGATACTATATACAGTATATGTGGAAAAAGTAAACGGGTCGGAATACCTTCCAAATGCACTGTATAAAACACACAGAGTGCAAAGCTGTCATGAAGACAAAGGGTGGCTATTTATAGGAATCTCCAATATAACATTTTTTTTTATTTGTTTAACAGTTTTTTGGGTTACTACATGATTCCATGTATGTTATTTCATAGTTTGGATGTCGTCACTATTATTCTACAATGTAGGAAAAAAAGAAAGAAAGAAGAACCCTGTTCTAAAACTTTTGACTGGTAGTGTACACAGTGTATTCGGAATGCAATCAAACACATTGACTTTAACCACATTTTGTTACGTTACAGCCTTATTCTTAAATTGATTAAACATTTTTTTCCTCATCAATCTACACACAATACCCCATAATGAGAAAGCAAAAACAAGGTTTCAGAATTCTTTGCAAATGTATTAAAAATAAAAAACTTAAACATTACATTTACATAATTATTCAGACTCTTAACTCGTTGTTGAAGCACCACTGGCAGCGATTACAGCCTTGGGACTTCTTGGGTATAACCCTACAAGCATGATGGCACACCTGTATTTGGGGAGTTTCTCCTACTCTTCTCTGCAGATCCTCTCAAGCTCTGTCAGGTTGGATGAGGAGCATTGCTGCAGAGCTATTTTCAGGTCTCTCCAGAGATGTTTGATCGGGTTAAAGTCCGGGCTCTGGCTGGGCCACTCAAGGACATTCAGAGACTTGTCCCGAAGACACTCCTGCGTTGTCTTGGCTGTGTGCTTTGGGTCGTTGTTCTGTTGGAAGGTGAACCTTCACCCCAGTCTGAGGTCCTGAATGCTCTGGAGCAGGTTTTCATCAAGGAACTCTCTGGACCTTGCTCCGTTCATCTTTCCCTCAAACCTGACTGGACTCCCAGACCCTGCCGCTGGAAAACATACCCATGCAATGATGCTGTCACCCCTATGCTTCACCATAGGGATGCTGCCAGGTGTCCTCCAGACATGGAACTCTGGAGCTCTGTCAGAGTGACCACTGGGTTCTTGGTCACCTCCCTGACCAAGGCCCTTCTCCCCCGATTCCTCAGTTTGGCCGGACATTCAGCTCTAGGAAGAGTCTTGGTGGTTCCAAAATTCATCTTCTTTTAAGAATGTGTTCTTGGGGACCTTCAATGCTGCAGAAATGTTTTGGTACTCTTCCCCAGATCTGTGCCTCAACACAATCCTGTCTTGGAGCTCGATGGACAATTCCTTCAACCTCATGGCTTGGTTTTTGCTCTAAAATGCACTGTCAACTGTGGTACCTTATATAGACAGGTGTGTGCCTTTCCAAATCATGTCCAATCAATTGAATTTACCACAGGTGGACTCCAATCAAGTTGAAGAAACATCTCAAGGATGATCAATGGAAACAGGATGTCTGAGCTCAACTGGGAGTCTCATAGCAAAGGGTCTGAATACTTATGGAGATAAGGTATTTCCTTTTTTATATATACATTTGCAAAAATTGTCTGTGTGTGTGTGTGTGTGTGTGTGTGTGTGTGTGTGTGTGTGTGTGTGTGTGTGTGTGTGTGTGTGTGTGTGTGTGTGTGTGTGTGTGTGCGAGTGCGTGGAATCATCCATAAAATGCCCTGGTAAATTACTTAATTTTGTTTTATTTGGCATTGCGGTACATTGCTATCGTTCAAGCTGAATTTAGATAACTGAGCACAGACGTCAATTCAACGTCTATTCCACATTGGTTCAAAGTAATATATATTTTTTAAGACATGTAAACAATGTTGATTCAAACAGTGTGGCCCAGTGGGTTGTATCTGTTTGGAGAACTTGGAACATATGTCTAATGACTGTACGACAGGAGGAGGAGGAGGAAGAAGAGATTAAGAGGAAGGAAATTATGTGTGATTGTTTGTTTAGTGCTGTGTGCGGTGAGATTAGATTAGGGCCGTAGACTTGCTAAGAACACAGTAGCACACCTCTTACAGTAGTTTGATTGAATATGTGCATTAGAAATGAGGAAGAGAGTTCTTTCAAATCAAATTAAAATGTATTTGTCACATGCTCCAAATACAACAAGTGTATACCTTACTGTGAAATACTTACTTACAAGCCCTTAACCAACCGTGCAGTTCAAGAAGAGTTGAGAAAATATTTACCAAATAAACACCACCTATTATATAGGTCCTGGATTTGCAGGAAGCTTGGCCCAAGTGATGTACTGGGCCGTATGCACTACCCTCTGTAGCGCCTTAAGGTCAGATGCCGAGCAGTTGCCATACCAGGCGGTGATGCAACCGGTCAGGATGCTCTCGATGGTGCAGCTGTAGAACTTTTTGAGGATCTGAGGACCCATGCCAAGTCTTTTCAGTCTCCTGAGGGGGAAACGTTTTGTCGTGCCCTCTTCACTACTGTCTTGGTATGTTTGGACCATGATAGATTTTTGGTGATGTGGACACCAAGGAACTTGAAACTCTCGACTCGCTCCACTACAGCCCCCTTGCTGTTAATGGGGATCTGTTCGGCCCACCTTTTCCTGTGTCCACGATCAGCTCCTTTGTCTTGCTCACATTGAGGGAGAGGTTGTTGTCCTGGCATCACACTGCCAGGTCTCTGACCTCCTCCATACAGTCTCATCATTGTTGGTGATCAGGCCTACTACTGTTGTGTCGTCAGCAAACTTAATGAGGGTGTTGGAGTTGTGTTTGGCCACGCAGTCGTGCATGAACAGGAAGTACAGGAGGGGACTAAGCACACACCCCCGAGGGGCCCCAGTGTTGAGAATCAGCATAGAAGAAGTGTTGTTGCCTACCCTTACCACTTGGGGGCGGCCAGTCAGGAATTCCAGGATCCAGTTGCAGAGGGAGGTGATTAGTCCCTGGGTCCTTAGCTTAGTGATGAGCTTCTTGGCCACTATGGTGTTGAACGCTGAGCTGTAGTCAATGAACAGAATTCTCGAAGACGAGAATGAAAGTCCATATATATAAAAAATATTTAAATAAATAAAAAGAGTTCTTAACAGGGCGTGTTTTTTTTACCCTCGCAGGTGTCGTCTCCTTCAGACATGAGCTCGTCGTCGAGGTGTTCCTTTCATCCAGGTGGGAAAGGGCAGTGTGGAATGCGATTGAGGTTGCGTCATCTGTGGATCTGTTGGGGCGGTATTCGAATTGGATAGATTCTAGGGTATCCGGGAGGATACTGGAGGATGATGTGAGCCATGACCAGCCTTTCAAAGCCCTTCATGGCTTCCGACGTGAGTGCTACGGGACGGTAATCATTTAGGCAGGTTACCTTTGCTTCCTTGGGCACAGGGACTATGCTGGTCTGCTTGAAACATGTAGGTATTACAGACTCAGTCTGTCCTTTCGTATCTTACAAATCATACGGAGAAAGAATCATTGGCGTGGTATTAACTTGCAGGCCCAATTGTTTAATTGTGTTTCAGTCCTTTTAAAAGGTTGAGGACAAGTCATGTTGAAGTGCTTAGGAGGGTCCATGTCTCTGTTAAAATAAGCACAAAGTGCCAAAGCCTGGCTAAACACATGCTTTAAAACCCTCTCAACACAATGTGGTGTTTTTACAGTGAGTGGGATTATTGTCTGTGGTAAGAGAGGTTTACTGGTAAACTACAGTAGATGACGCCCCGTGTTTTTATCTCAGCAATAATAAGGGATGTATCAATAACTCATGGTTGATGATTTCCACAGAGATACACAATCTATTTAAACTAGAATGACAGCCCATTTTCCTCTTTTCTGCATTAATGATGGATTTAGATAGCCCTTTCCTGCAGTCGAAGGACCAAATCACCCCCTAGTGGCCTCATGGGGGGAATGTTAGTAATATTTTTCCTAATTTCCTAATTTATAAACATACTTTTTTTAACAGCCAAAAATCCGGTGTTTCTATGTCAAATGGTTCTGTTATATTTCAGTCTTCTGTGTATATAAAGTGTAATGTTGGGGTTCAAACTCAAAATGTAATACATTTCAACTCCATATCTGACATGATACCGGTGTCTTCTTTATTTATATAAACCCGTAACCATGTATTGTAGGTGTATACTTTTGTTTCAAAGTAGATTTGTTTAAGATTACCAAGAAACCCACTGCAGTAATTTAACACAGCTGATTGATCTCCTGCAGATTAAATATGTACACTGAGCCACCATTTCCAGTGTGTCAGAAAGGGAAAGACAAACACTAGTCCGATCATTCACCCTGGAATCTGGATCATACTTAGTCTGACTATGGAGATGCAATGTTTACACATGGATTGAAAAGATAATGAGGAACTTACCTGATGCAGATTTTCTACATTCTCGATTTCTTTGTGTTTCCCTACCAGTCTGTCCCTTTTCTGATTACTTCTAGATCATTTTTTTATGGTGATTGGGTGGTCCTGTTAGAATTAGTGGGATTCTTATCCAATCCTCATGGTCGGTGGCTGTGGCTCCAAGAGACGTCTCTCAGCTCCCACCATGGAGCAGAGAACTCGAATCGGGAACAGGGAAGGCTGATTACCCAGAATCTCCATCCCTATACTCCTCCCCACTGCGGGGTAAAATAACAAGAGCACCACTGATAATCCAGGAGGTTTTCTCTAGCATCAGATAAGAGACTGATAAATGGCTGGGTATCTTCTCTCTCTCTGTAAGAAGTGGTGTCTGTGGTGTTCTAGCTCTGTTCTGTTATCCTGCGCTCGTCTCACCCCACACAGGTTGCAGTGCTCTGCTCACTCCTCCCTGATTGGTGTAGCGGCAGGGCCGGGGGCTCGCCGTGCGTTTGCCGCGGTTGTCATGGTGTCGAGCGGAGTGTGGTCACAGCGGCAGCTGCGGCAGATGCCCTTCTCCAACCCCTCTCGGTCTCTGTCAAAACTGCCAGCTCCTCCCCTCCTGCTGTCTGTCTGTCTGTCTGTCCTTACATCAGACTCCCCTCTTTGGCGCTTAGCTTTCTCACTCTCTTTTCTCACGCTCGTCTTTCTCAACCCTCCCTCCCTCTCTCCCTCCTCCTCGTCTATCTGTCTCCCCTCCTTATCACTCCTACACCAGCCTCCTCTCCCCCACTCATTCATCTTCAGTATCTGCTTGTATAGGGGCTGTTGATGTCAGCTCTTCTCTCTCTGCTCCCTAAATTGCAGGTGAAATTAGTTATCTGAGGCTAATCAAGGATCAAGGGATTTTACATGGCTTTACCCATTCCTGCCTGTCGCCACCAATCCTACAGAGTTTAGTCTATAATCCTGCAGTTCACCATTTGCATGCAGAATCAATACATGAACCTGTAATGTAGGCTACCTTGTGTTGCATCTAACCAGACTGTAATTGTGCTACCCTAATTGTGTTAATTGAATGGAGCCCCATGTATTCTGGTGACTCTCCATATGTGATCCAGACCCATTGTGGGGATAAATGAAGAACCTTTGAAATGACAATAGGAGAGAGGATATGTGCCAGCGATGTGCTCAGCCTCATGGAAAGCAAGACAGGCGAGCAGAGAGTGAGGGGATCATTGATTCACTGTGGTGTTCATTTTCCCCAGTCAGATGACATTACCTATATAGGAATGGCTGGCTTGTGGCACTGCAGACGACACACACAGCAGACGACACACACAGCAGACGACACACACAGCAGACGACACACACAGCAGACGACACACACAGCGGACGACACACACAGCGGACGACACACACAGCGGACGACACACACTGCAGACGACACACACAGCAGACGAGGCGCTCTAATAAATGCTCTGATACGCACGCACGCACGCACGCTCACACACACACACACACACGTATCTAACTACTCACTATGCCCATTTACTAGAAACAATAACAGGCCAACTTAGATTCAGTGTGTCACTGGCATACCAATATCATTCTGAAAAACATGCCCGGTCTTTAATAAGAATGCAGGTATTCACAAGATGAAAAGATCTGAGGATGTCCCACACTGCTTCTGTTCAACAAGAAGGAATTCTCCATCCAAATGATTGATTACCCATGTTAACGATTGTCATCGAACATCTGTATCACATAGGGATGATTTGATAGCCTAAATCCTGCTCAGACAATCTCCCTGGTTAGTCTGCAATCCGGTCAACCACACCTAATCTATAGAGTGATTCATTTAATTACTTGATGAATTTAGAAAATTCTGTAATTAGAAATTGGCAATGTGGATTATTCATCAAGATGCAGCCTGGACTGTGGCTAAACCCTCTTCCCCATAGTGCTGGTTCCTCATCTCTGCTCCTTTGATGGCTTGTGGGTCTTGACATCCATAATGTATACAGGTCTGTTCTCTCATTTATTCCTGCTGAAATAAATCCTGCATGATGTGGCTTTCCATGTTTCTCTTCATTTGTCTGAGTATTGTCTCAGTAAACAAAGAGTGATGGGGGGGGGGGGGGGTAGCTTGGTCTTGGTTATTCAGGTTTGATTATTAGATTGTTATTTAAATTAGGCAAAAGACATGGCTCTATATATCGTCAGGAAAAACATCTGAATAAAGGTATTTAAATAACCAAAGGAGAGATTTGGTTCACGAAACAGAAAGGGGACGACAAACAGAAGAGAGAGAGAGAGAGAGATGCTCAATTCTGAGAGGGTGGGGACAAGAGATCATTCTGACACATTTGGCATATGCTGTCATGGGTGCACAGAAGCTCTCCCTCGCTCTCTCTCGTCTACACTGGTTTAGAGGGGTTGGTGTATCTGGGGAAATTAAGCAGCTTGTGGCCAAGAGCAGAGCACATACACAGTTTTTAAGAGGTTAAGATTACAGGAGGGAGATTTGTTTGATCAATTATCGTCTTATGTTGGACAAATGTCTACGTTGATTGTGGGCTATTATGGCACAGTCTGTTGGACAAATTAGGTTTGTGTAATATGCCCAAGTGTGACTGAGCAATGATATACTTTTAGATAACCATTCCAAACCAATGCACAATGAACGATTTCACAACAGAGAGTGGTATATCCAGGAAGTAAGCGTGGTGATGTAACCATATATAAAATATAAACCTGCTAGGTAGGTCACAACACGCCAAATGGCTAAATGTATGATATGTATATTTAAATGATCCGGCAACAACATGAAATACCCGTAGTGCTGTTTCTGATTTGACTGTAAGTCACAGTCAAAGTCTCTTAAATTGTCATTTGAACTGTGATGTGTACTGGTTACCCAGGTTTCACTCCTGTGTGTACTGACCAAACAGGCCCCAGGAGTACAGATGGATACCCAGGAAATCTGGGACGGTAATGACAGAGGGCCAGTGGATCAATAGAGACATTACACACTGCAGCTAGCTGACAGCAGCACTGTCTCACTCTGATGGCCTCTCAGCACACACACTACCGAAACAACCGAGGGCTTTCTGGGATCATGTTTCAATATGGTCCCCCCAGGACGACACTGGCCCTGTGAGACACAGGAGGACAAGATTGATCACTGAGGCCAGGTTCTAATCCCTTGTTTTGGTATGCCTGCGCCCATGTCCTGGTAACCTTCCTGGTAACCTCCCTGATAACCTAATGTAGCAGGCATAAAATAAATGCCTGTAACTACTGCAGACCCCCCCTCCCCCCATGAAAAATACTACAGTTTACTATAGAATACTACAGTTTACTATAGAATACTACAGTTTACTATAGAATACTACAGTACAGGGTGACTTCCGGTTGGGTGACGTAAGAAGACGTGTTTGAGAAACGTCCCCAATTAAACTATTATTTTAAAGTCACTGTTAGTTTTTCTGTTAGATGTATCAGTTGGTTATATTCTTTGAATAACTTTTTATGGTACTATGAGCAAGACCAACCCGAAGAGAACTGCTATGACCAACACATCGTCGAAGGCCGAACCAACTACTGGAATACCGAAAATGTCTTCCGCGGCCAGCACTGCTGCAGAGTCTGAGGCCTTGTCTATGACCACGCCTGTAGTTGAGCTAGCTAAACAGAGAAGTAGCCTAAAAGAGGATATGGCTTCTCTCATCAGAGCCACCAGACTTGTTAACGTGCTGCTGTGCGGTTTGTTGCTAACGTTTCTTTGCTACCTGCCAACTTTACGGTTTTTACTTTTTAATTACTGTTTTATATTTTTTATTTTTCCCCCTCGCTCAACTTTTTTTATTCAACTTTTTCACTACGGACACTTTATCTGGACATGGTTATACACAACCTCCACCAGCCGAAGCTAAGATGTAACATTAACATTATACCTTCTAATTGCGGTTGCTATACTCATAATATACAGGAGAATGATCGCCTTATGGAGAGGATATCTGTGTTGCAAGCCTAGCTTCAGACGCAATCGTTAGGCAAGGGTCATTTCAGTGTAGGAGAGGATGAAACAGCGTCTGTGCCACCAATAAGTACAGATAGTAGTATAAATCCCCTCGCACAGTCCCTGCAGCCGGACAATTTTCTCATGGCTTCTGGAAGGAAATGCTGTAGGAATACTCAACCGGTGTCACTCATTCAGATGACAGAAACTTTCAACCGGTTCTTCCTGTCACGTTCTGACCTTAGTTCCTTTGTTTTGTCTTTTGTTTTAGTATGGTCAGGGCGTGAGTTGGGTGGGTTGTCTATGTTAGTTTTTCTATGATTTTCTATTTCTGTGTTTGGCCTGATATGGTTCTCAATCAGAGGCAGCTGTCAATCGGTGTCCCTGATTGTTTCGGTTGACACTTTGTTGTTTTGTATTTTGTAGTGTTCAGTTTCTTATTAAAAAATATGAACACTAACCACGCTGCGCTTTGGTCCGATCCTTCTTCCCAAGACAGCCGTTACAATCCCCATTAAGCAAGGAGTCAGAGTCCGCGTCCTCCCTGGTCTCTCCCCTTCCCGTTACGGGGTCTGAGACGCTGAAGCCTCCCACCATTAGCTCTGACAAATTGAAAACCCTAGTCTTTGGCAACTCCATTACCCGTAGTATTAGACTTAAAACAAATCATCCAGCGATCATACACTGTTTACCAGGGGGCAGGGCTACCGACGTTAAGGCTAATCTGAGGACGGTGCTGGCTAAGGCTAAAACTGGCGAGTGTATAGAGATATCGTTATCCACGTCAGCACCAATTACTGTATGTGTAGATATGGTTAAAGTGACTATGCATATATGATAAACATAGAGTAGCAGTAGCGTAAAAGAGGGGTTGGCGGGTGGTGGGACACAATGCAAATAGTCCAGGTAGCCGGGTAATTGAATACCTGTTCAGGAGTCTTATGGCTTGGGGGTAAAAACTGTTGAGAAGCCTTTTTGTCCTAGACTTGGCACTCCTGTGCCGCTTGCCATGCGGTAGTAGAGAAAACAGTCTATGACCGGGGTGGCTGGGGTCTTTGACAATTTTTATGGCCTTCCTCTGACACCGCCCGAGCAATTGCCGTACCAGGCAGTGATGCAACCAGCTCTTGATGGTGCAACTGTCAACTGTTTTGAGGATCTGAGGACCCATGCCAAATCTTTTTAGTTTCCTGAAGGGGAATAGGCTTTGTCGTGCCCTGTTCAGGACTGTCTTGGTGTGTTTGGACCATTCTAGTTTGTCGGTGATGTGGACACCAAGGAACTTGAAGCTCTCAACCTGCTACACTACAGCCCCGTCGATGAGAATGGGGGCATGCTTGGTCCTCCTTTTTCTGTAGTGTTCCTTTTCCATAATGTTAACTTTCACTGCTATGCGGACGATACACAGCTGTACATTTCGATGAAACATGGCGAAGATCCAAAATTGACCTCACTGGAAGCTTGTGTTTCAGACATAAGGAAGTGGATGGCAGCAAATGTTTTACATTTAAACTCGGACAAAACAGAGATGCTAGTTCTAGGTCACAAGAAACAAAGAGATCTTCTGTTGGATCTGACAATTAATCGTGATGGTTGTACAGTCATCTCAAATAAAACTGTGAAGGACCTCGGCGTTACTCTAGAACCTGATCTCTCTTTTGACGAATCAAAATTATCAAAATTATTTGTGTCGTGGGTTTAGGGTCAGTCTGTTATATCTGGAGTATTTCTCCTGTCTCATCCGGTGTCCTGTGTGAATTTAAGTATGCTCCCTCTAATTCTCTCTCTCTCTTTCTCCTTCTCTCTCTCTCTTCTCTCAGATGACCTGAGCCCTAGGACCATGCTTCAGGACTACCTGGCCTGATGACTACTTGCTGTCCCCAGTCCACCTGGTTATGCTGCTGCTCCAGTTTCAACTGTTCTGCCTGTGGCTATGGATCCCTGACCTGTTCACCGGACATGCTACCTTGTCCCGGACCTGCTGTTTTGGACTCTCTCTACCGCACCTACTGTCTCTAACTCTGAATGATCAGCTATGAAAAGCCAACTGACATTTACTCCTGAGGTGCTGACCTGTTGCACCCTCTACAACCACTGTAATTATTATCTGACCCTGCTGGTCATCTATGAACGTTTGAACATCTTGGCCATGTTCTGTTATAATCCCTCAGAGCCTGTTTCCACTCTAGGTTTCTTCCTAGGTTCCAGCCTTTCTAGGGAGTTTTTCCTAGCCAACGTGCTTCTACACCTGCATTGCTTGCTGTTTGCGGTTTTATGCTGGGTTGCTGTACAGCACTTTGTGATATCGGCTGATGTAAAAAGGGCTTTATAAATACATTTGAGTGATTGATCAGTACTGGCACCTCTCCAAACTTCCATTGACGTTTTTCGAGAAACAGTCAACACGAATGGGCCACACTTCATTACACTAGAAGGTTTCTCCGCTGACAAAGCCTGACCATTTCTGAGCTAGAGGCAGTTGTCTCTCATATGAAAACGGCCAACACAGCTCTACTTTCCAAGGTAGTTTTTGTTGGAGAATTATACAAGAACGGAGAATATCTGTATCGTTGGCGTCACGGAGGGAATTGAGACTGGAGTCAACCCTGTGAAATTTGTCTCCGACATGCTGATATACAGTTGAAGTCAGAAGTTTACATACACTTAGGTTGGAGTCATTAAAACTTGTTGTTCAACCAATCCACAAATGTCTTGTTAACAAACTATAGTTTTGGCAAGACGGTTAGGACATCTACTTTCTGCAAGTAATTGTTTTATTGATTATTTCACTTATAATTCACTGTATCACAATTCCAGTGGGCCAGAAGTGTACATACACTCAGTTGACTGTGCCTTTAAACAGCTTGGAAAATTCCAGAAAATTATGTCATGGCTTTAGAAGCTTCTGTTAGGCTAATTGACCACATTTGAGTCAATTGGAGGAGTACCTGTGGATGTATTTCAAAGGCCTTCAAACTCAGTGCCTCTTTGCTTGACATCACTGGAAAATCAAAAGAAATCAGCCAAGACCTCAGAAAAACAATTGTAGACCGCCACAAGTCTGGTTCATCCTTGGGAGCAATTTACAAACGCCTGAAGGTACCACGTTCATCTGTACAAACAATAGTACGAAGAAGAACACCATCCCAACCGTGAAGCACGGGGGTGACAGCATCATGTTGTGGGGGTGCTTTTCTGAAGGAGGGCCTGGTGCACTTCCCAAAATAGATGGCATCATGAGGGAAAATTATGTGGATATATTGAAGCAACATCTCAAGACATCAGCCAGGATGTTAAGCTTGGTCGCAAACGGGTCTTCCAAATGGAGAATGACCAAGCATACTTCCAAAGTTGTGGCAAAATGGCTTAAGGACAACAAAGTCAAGGTATTGGAGGGGCCATCACAAAGCCCTGACCTCAATCCCATAGAAAATTTGTGGGCAGAACAGAAAAAGCGTGTGCGAGCAAGGAGGCCTACAAACCTAACTCCGTTACACCAGCTCTGTCAGGAGAAATGGGCCAAAATTCATCCAACTTATTGTGGGAAGCTTGTGGAAGGCTAGCCAAAACATTTTACCCGAGTTAAACAATTTAACGGCAATGCTACTAAATACTAATTGAGTGTATGTAAACTTCTGACCCACTGGGAATGTGATTAAATGAATAAAAGCTGAAATAAATCATTCTCTCAACTATTATTCTGACATTTCACATTCTTAAAATAAAGTGGTGATCCTAACTGACCTAATACAGGGAATTTTTACTAGGATTAAATATCAGGTATTGTGAAAAACTGAGTTTAAATGTATTTGGCTAAGGTGTATGTAAACTTGGTACTTCACCTTTATCTACCCCAGTCAAGTTTATTAAAGTATTTCCAAATCTGCCAGTTTATTCGCACTCAAAACCCAACCTTTCCAATTATATCATCCGGATCGGGTTTGGATGACCTTTTGAAAACACCTTTTCAACTAAATTGACTCATGCCATATTCTTTAGATAAGCATGTCCCTTGACCACCTGTCACTTAATAAAATCAGTTGGAAAAGGAACTTGGTGGAGAGATCTCTGATGAAGTCTGGAATTGTGTAAATGGAAGCTACTCTTGTGCCCTGCTCAGCCTTAAACAGTTTAAGGTACTTCACCGTATCCATTTCAGTAGGGCCAGACTGTTCAAATTATACCCAAATATTGATGGTACATGTGACAGGTGTAAAAGCTCCTTGGCTGACTTGACTCACCATATCCAGGTCGAGGGGGAACAAAAAGGGGAAAAATGTACGATATGTTTACACCATGAATAAAAAAATATATATATATAAATATATTTAAAAAATACTACAGTACCTACTATAGAGTTCTGTAGTAAACTGAAGTCTACTGTAGAATACTATGCTACACACTGAAGTATACCTTGATCATGTGTAGTACTTACTATAGGATGTTGTAGTGTACTGTAAATACTACAGTACAGTCTGCCAAAACTCTACAGTGAATACTATAGTATTTAAAAGGTAAGATGGCGCTGACATAGATGGTCACCTCACTTCAGGTCCTTAGGAAACTATGCAGTTATTTGTTATTTTATGTATTATTTCCTACATTGTTAGCCCAGGAAATCTCAAGTGTTAGTACATACAGCCGGGAAGAACTATTCGCTCGAACCACCGCTTTTAATCATGGCAAGGAAACTGGAAACATGACCAAATACAAACAGTGCAGCTATTCCCTCTGCAAGGCAATCAAACAAGCAAAGCATCAGTATAGAGACAAAGTAGAGTCGCAATTCAGTGGCAGGGTCTACAGTCAATCATGGATTACAAAAAGAAAACCAGCCATGGTCGAAGTCTTGCTCCCAGACAAATTAAACAACTTCTTTGCTCGCTTTGAGGACAATACAGTGCCACCAACGCGAACCGCTACCAAAGCCTGTGGGCTCTCCTTCTCCGTGGCCAACGTGAGCAAAACATTTAAACGTGTTAACCCTCGCAAGGCTGCCGGCCCAGACGGCATCCCTAGCCGCGTCCTTAGAGCATGGGCAAACCAGCTGGCTGGTGTGTTTACGGACATATTCAATCAATCCCTATCCCAGTCTGTTGTCCCCACATGCTTCAAGATGGACACCATTGTTCCTGTTTCCAAGAACGCTAAGGTAACTGAACTAAAGGACTCGCCCTGTGCACTCACTTCTGTCATCATGAAGTGCTTTGAGAGACTAGGCAAGGAGCATATCACCTCCACCCTACCTGATACCCTAGACCTACTCCAATTTGCTTACCGCCCCAATAGGTCCACTGACGATGCAATCGCCATCACACTGCACACTGCCCTAACCCATCTGGACAAGAGGAATACCTATGTAAGAATGCTGTTCATTGACTACAGCTCAGCATTTAACACCATAGTACCCTCCAAACTTGTCACTAAGCTCAAAACCCTGGGTCTCGACCCCGCCCTATGCAACTGGGTCCTGGACTTTCTGACGGGCCGCACCCAGGTGGTGAAGGTAGGAAATAACATCTCCACCCCACTGATCCTCAACACTGGGGCACCACAAGAGTGCGTTCTCAGCCCTCTCCTGTACTCTCTGTTCACCCATGACTGCGTGACCATGAATGCCTCCAACTCAATCATCAAGTTTGCAGACGACACTACAGTGGTAGGCTTGATTACCAACAATGAAGAGACGGCCTACAGGGAGGAAGTGAGGGCTCTCAGAGTGTGGTGTCAGGAATATGAATATAACCTCTCACTCAACATCAACAAAACAAAACAAAGGAGATGATGGTGGACTTCAGGAAACAGCAGACGAAGCACACACCCCCCCCCCCCCCATCCACCCACATCGACGGGACAGTTGTGGAGAAGGTAGAAAGTTTTAAGTTCCTCGGCGTACAGTCGTGGACAAAAGTTTTGAGAATTACACAAATATAAATTTCCATAAAGTTTGCTGCTTCAGTGTCTTTAGATATTTTTGTCAGATGTCACTATGGAATACTGAAGTATAATTACAAGCATTTAATAAGTGTCAAAGGCTTTTATTGACAATTACATGAAGTTGATGCAAAGAGTCAATATTTGCAGTGTTGACCCTTCTTTTTCAAGACCTCTGCAATCCGCCCTGGCATGCTGTCAATTAACTTCTGGGCCACATCCTGACTGATGGCAGCCCATTCTTGCATAATCAATGCTTGGAGTTTGTCCGAATTTGTTGGTTTTTGTTTGTCCACCCGCCTCTTGAGGATTGACCACAAGTTCTCAATGGGATTAAGGTCTAGGGAGGTTCCTGGCCATGGACCCAAAATATCGATGTTTTGTTCCCCGATCCACTTAGTTATCACTTTTGCCTTATGGCAAGGTGCTCCATCATGCTGGAAAAGGCATTGTTCATCACCAAACTGTTCTTGGATGGTTGGGAGAAGTTGCTCTCAGAGGATGTGTTGGTACCATTCTTTATTCGTGGCTGTGTTCTTAGGCAAAATTGTGAGTGAGCCCACTCCGTTGGCTGAGAAGCAACCCCACACATGAATGGTCTCAGGATGCTTTACTGTTGGCATGACACAGGACACAGGACGCTCACTTTGTCTTCTCCGGAAAAGTTTTTTTCCGGATGCCCCAAACATTCGGAAAGGGGATTCATCTGAGAAAATGACTTTAAC